>NC_084802.1:193867012-194170043 GCF_963169125.1 Humulus lupulus
GTACTCACTGATAACCCCTTGAGACAGGTCTTGCACAAACCTGAAACCTTGGGGAGACTGATGAAATGGTCGATTGCGTTAAGTCAATTTGACATCACATATACCCCAAGAACCTCCATCAATGGACAAGTGCTCGCGGACTTCATAGTTGATTTCACCTATCGACCAAATGAAGAAGGAGATATAGGAGGGAGAGAATCAGTTGGTAAGGAAGAGGAAAAAAAGTTTGAGGAATGGAGCCTCCACGTGGATGGGGCATCCAACGAAGGGGGAGGTGGAGCAGGTATCGTGATGACTGGCCCCGGAGGACACATGATGTATTGTGCGATAAGGTTTGGATTTAAAGCCTCGAACAATGAGGCGGAGTATGTGTAGCACCCACATTATTTTGATATAATATAGCCAATAATCACATGATTGCATTGCATTACATATCATACAATATGTATAATTTGAGCATATGCATATTCTTGTAAGTGTTTTCATGTATAAGTATAAAAGTTGTGTATGTGATGTCTATATGTATGCTCAATATTATTAACCTTGTGGCATTTGAGTTGTATTTTATGGGTGTTTGATGTGCTCAAGATATAAGAAAGTATGAAAAATATGGACAAGGCATGGAATTAAGTGATGAAAGTGAGATATAGAAGGCAAAATAGGTTAAGTAGTGAAAAATAGTACAATGTCGATTACTAGTATTTCGGTGTAAAATTGAGTATTTATGGATTTACCAAATGTAATCGAGGTATTATTAAGGTCTCATTGATGATGTAAAAATGGTTTTAGAACCATTAGATCAATTCTTGATGGGAGGTATACATAATCAGTGGTATTGATGCAAAGTCAAAACGAGCTTAGCATAAGTGCGCTACGCTCGATCGGGTAAGCATAACTATTGGGTATGAAGTCATATGGACCTAAGGTTTGGTGTGAGTGTTTTAAACTTAAGGATAATAGGCCTAGCAGATGATTAAGTCGAAATTATTGAAGTGATAAGGTTTTCATAAGTCAAAAGGTGAAATGATGAGATGAAAGGTGTCAAATTTTGATACAATAAGGCTAAATCATTGAAAATAAGGAATTTTCATCAACCTTATCACTTTGCACTACCATTATTCTGAAAAACAGAGAGAAAAGAAAACCAAAAACCATTTCTTGGCTGGTTTGAAGAAATTCTAAGGAGATCCAAGTGAAAGCAAAGCCAAAGAAGTAGATTAAGCTTAGTTCTAGCCTTTTTATGGTAAGTTCTTGTACTTGGAAGTTAAACTATGTTTTTGAATTTTTCTGAGAGCTTATATATGGTTTTTTTATCCTTTTTAAGATATTTCTTGGGGTTTCCAAGTGGTTTGAGGTTTAGAAAAGCTTGAAGAGATTGTTTTCGCCGAAAAGTTGCTCGGTAAGTGAAATTTTGTGTTTTATGAAGTTTTTGGGGTTCTTGGAGTACAAGATTATTTTTTGGTTATTTGATTGAGTTTATAAGAGAGTATATATGTTTATAAATGTTTGAATATATGTGGAGACTCATTTAATTTGGGTGATGATCTAGGAGATAAGAATTTTATCAAAATCGATATATGATAACTTTATGATGAATCATGTTAGTATTTGGGATATATGGTTATGGCAGGTTATTTGATGTTGATTATTGGTTGATTTTGATATTTGAGGATAGCTAAAATTAAGGGGAAACTCTGTCAAAATTTCTCCAAATGTCTAAGATAAATCTAATGCTCGATCTAGGTGGTTTAAGGCATTTTAGGCATGTTTTGGGTATGAAATTTGATATGATGTTTTATGGGTATTTTTAAATGAGAGTTCAATGTATTACTGCCATCATTATGATGAGAAATCCATGCCATTGTCAGGATAAGCACATCAATACCTAAGACACCACTTGTTACACGGTGAACTATATTTTGGACAAAAGGTAAGTAAAGTACTCAACTGCAACACAAGAATTATGTGTTATGTGAAAGTATGCATTGTATGAATATTTTGTGAGTAAGTGGTATTAACATACAGTGACACTTCATCATAAATTTGTATGCATGGCATAATAGTGATATGGTAAATTATTATATGATATAAGACCATGCATGATATTATGATGATTAATTATATGATGCCTTTGCAAGTTTTGTGCAACATAAAAGAAAGTTGTTATAAGAAGTTTAAGTTCAGTGCCACTGTTTTGAAAAGGCAAATGAAAGTGTTAATAAGTGTAAACGGAGGCCTATAGTAGGCTTATAGTGGCTACCCAATAATTTGGGCTAGGTTTTAGTGAACCAATTATATTGTTTGCCATGTTTCCGTTTTTATTTCTCCTCCATATGAGTTATTGTTATATGTATTGACACCACAGTGTGTGGCCGCCTTAACTCTTGAGCCCGACGGGGCAACGATGGAATAAGGGTTTTAATGTGCCCTACTATGGTGATAGCTAGTCGGAGGAGAACCCATGGGATTTTGTATTATATGTGTAACAAGCCCTGCAGGCATTGACCAATTCAAACAGTGTGCACAATATTAAGGGGCCCAAAATTTAAAAAGAAGTTGTATATGTCCATTGATATTGGGTAATCATTAGCATTGCATGCATTACTTTGCTTACTGAGCTTTAGGCTCACAGTTGTCTTGTGTTGCAGGTAGAGAAAGAAATGTGTGAATGACATGAGGAGAACTGAAGCATGGTCCTGACCCTGATTTGTACATATGAACATATCGACCTTTTTGTGGGTTATTTCAGTTATCAGTGAGATGTTTGTAATAAAGTGTGAAGTTATGTTTTGAAAATAAATTGGGTTATTTAATACTTATGTATAATATGTTTGAGACCCACTTTATGTTTAATGTAAATAATGGGAAATAATTTTTCAAGTTTAAAAAAATTAAAATAAAAAAATGTCTAGACTTTTGCAGTAATAAATTATGATATAGTTTTAAAACGTAACACCTCAAATATGGTTTTAACTAAAATAAGTGAGGGTGTTACAGTATGAAGCGCTTCTAGCCGAATTGCGGTTGGCCAATGGGCTAAAGGTAACACATTTACACATTTTTAGCAACTCACAATTGGTGGTATTCCAAGTGAAGGGTGAGTATCAGGCGAGGGGTCCTAAGATGGCTGCATATCTAACAAGGGTAAAAGGCTATCTGGAGCAATTGGAGGGGTACATCATAGAACAAATCCCAAGAGAGAGGAATACCTACGCCGATGCCCTCGCAAAGCTAGCCTCCACAAAGGATGGAGATATACTCGAGTCTGTAGCTATGGAGTACTTATCCAGGCCAAGCATCACTGAAGTAGAGGTTCATATGATCAACACCCCAAAAGAATCATGGGTCAACCCAGTTATGAAATACCTGAAGGATAGAGCTCTATCGACAGACAAGAGAGAAGCTCGGAGGCTGGCATATAAAGCCGCTCGGTACACCCTAGTAGATGGAGTCTTGTACAAGAGAGGATTTTCTGTGTTGCTCTTGCGGTGTGTTAATGAAGAGGAAGCAATGAAAGTTTTGTATGAAATACATGAGGGCAAATGTGGCAACCATGTGAGTGGGCCATCTACGGCCAGGAAAGCCATGAGACAGGGGTACTACTGGCCCTCTATGGAGAAGGATGCAAATGACTTCGCAAGAAATTGTGACAAATTTCAGAGACACGCAAACTACTCCCAAAAGCCCCCAAATGAGCTAACCAGCCCTTGGCCTTTTGCTATTTGGGGAATAGACCTGATCGGCGCCCTTCCCATAGGCAGAGGAGGAGCCAAGTACGCAGTTGTAGCGGTAGATTACTTCACCAAATGGGTTGAAGTAGAACCTCTAATAAAAATAACGGCCAAGCAGATCACCACCTTTGTCAACAAGTCCATTTTCTGCAGGTATGGAGTGCCTTACAAAATCATTTCTGACAACGACACCCAATTTGAGGGGGGAACGTTCGAGGAGTACTGTAAGGAGAAATGAATAAGGAAAAGCTTCTCAGCTGTTGTGCATCCACAGGCCAATGGGCAAGTGGAGGCCATTAACAAAGTCCTTAAGAAGAACCTAAAAACGAAGCTAGAAAAACTAAAGATAGCCTAGGTCGAGGAGCTACCCAAAGTGCTTTGGGCCTACAAGACCACGCCGCACTCAACCACTGGGGCGACCCCTTTTGCCTTAGCATATGGATGTGAGGCTGTCCTCTCGGTTGAGATGAAGGTTAACTCCTTCAAGATATAGGCATACGAGGACCAAGTCAACCATGCAGCAATGACTGAAATGTTAGATATGTTAGAAGAAAGAAGGGAAAGGGCGCAACTAAGAGTTGCGGTATACCAGCAACGGGCAACGAGGTACTACAACTCCAGGGTACAAGAAAGAATGTACAGGGTAGGAGACTTGGTGCTGAGAAAAGTACTCCCCAACACACGAGACCCAAGGGCGGGGGATCTAGGGGCGAACTGGGAAGGATCGTACCAAGTCGCCTAGTATAAACTAGCAGCGAGGTACTACCACCGAACTCTTATAAACTAGCACGCATGGATGACACCGTAATACCCCAAGCATGGAACACAGAATACCTCAAGAAATACTACCAGTAAGACTTTTGTTGAAGTGGTTTTTCGTCAACAGTGTATAAAGAAATAATAAGGTTGACTAGTGCTTAGTAATAAACTGTAATGAAAGATGAAATTAACTCACAAGAACACAAATCTTTTACGTGGTTCAGTGGTTAAAATCCACCTAGTCCACGAGTCTATATTATTGCTGTTTCTCTCTCTATTTTGGCAGAGTTTTAGTATTACAGAATAATCGTCCCTTTCCCTGTCCAATATTTCTAGTATTTATAGAGAAATTCCATGGACAGGTTTAGGGAACTTTCCCCTGCAAAGTCTACCTCTTTTTATCGAAGAACATAATGTAAGTACCTCGTCTTTTGGTTTTGAAGAAAATTTTGTTTTACTGGTCTTTTTTTTTGTTCTTCACCATGCTCATCTACACTTCATCGTAGTCAAAATTAGGCTATTTCCCAAATATTTTTAGCAAATAGGCTTCAACTTAGATTCAATGAGTAGGTCCTAAAATATCTATAGAACTACGACATTCATAAAACTGGGTAATTTCTGGGTAAAGTTGGGTAATCCATGGAGAATTTAGAAAATACCCATTCAGAATATAGGAGATGAAAAGTTTTTTTTAGGGTTCAAACCAGGTTGCTTAGGGGTTACGCTTCTTGGGTGGTTTGCACTAAACCGCCTTCCAAGGAAAGTAGTGGTCTGACATTCTGACACACAGATCCCTAAATATTAGGGGTCTGTTAGGAAACTGAGGTGCGTAACTTTGGGTAGCGCGTGGCCTCACGCGACGTGGCTGAGGCCAACTCAGCTCGTACATCAAAAATAAAACATTCCCCCTCCGTACTTCCGCGTCATAACCTTTAAATCCTCTTAGGTCACCTACTAATTAGGTCGTTCTGTTCGTTCGGCAATCTGATGGCTCCCAAGAAGAACGCACCCGAGAAGAATGCAACTAGCTCGTCCTCTCAGCAAAAGAAAAAAGGGAAGGAGGTCTCCCCTAAGTCTCCCATTCCCCACTTCGGTCCGGTGGTGGAAAAGGAGGTAGTGGTTGATCCCAACGCCTTCTTCGAGGCTGAACACATTGTATCCAAGATCACAACACAGGGGAGGGTGAACAAGATCATGTTGGGCCATAATATGTTAGGAACGAGTTTCCTAATACGCAGCGGAATGGTGGTGTGGTTGGCCCAGTGTACAACAAAAATTTTGTAACATATTTAAACTACCTTTAAATATGAAGATCCATTAATATACATACATTAATCATAAACAAGATAAGGATAGAATTCATACCTCTTGAAGCCTATCAAGTATCATTGCTATCTTTTCGTATTTAGAATGATCTTCCTATCCAAGCCGCTCCCACGTACTCACACCAAGATCTTCCAAAGCGTTCTCTACACCTCAAGAAATGTGTGGGCACTTAGAGAATGAAGGATAGTTTATTTGTGATTCTACTTGATGTACTCAACTCATGAGATCAAGAGAATAGGCCTGAGAATTGGTTCTTTATTTTTAGGGAGAGAAAACTATCGTTCTATTTTTCACAAAGCGAATGTACAGAGTTGTCTCACATTACTTATCTGAATAATTTTCTGATTAGTCATACTTAAAAGAAAATATTCAAACTTTAAAAAATAAATCTGTAACCATTTTACAATTCACTTTTTAATTAATTAATTATTCTATTAATGAAAAAATCCAAAAACCAATTTTTGAATTATCCATTAATTAATTAAATAAATAAATAAATAAAAATGAAAATCTCATCTCTGAAAATGCTGGCCCTACACGCCACACACAGTCCATGGACTGTGTGTGAACGTGTAGCTTCCTAATTTATAGGGATATTGGTTTTTCAAATTTTATTTAATTATTTATTCAAATTACTTTGTCAGATAAGATCTAACAATCTGATAACTAATTCAAATTTGAATTCAAATTAATTATCTCTTTAATTAATTATCAAATATAATTAATTATTTGAATAAATATTAATCTTTTAAATTCAAATCCAATTTGAACTTATCAGATTATTTTCTCCCACTCAAATAAAGATATTTAATTAATTCTACCAATTAATTAAATTCAAAATTTTCGAAAATAAATATTTAATTTATTATAATTTCTAAAGTTATAATTAATTAATTATTTAATTAAATTTCGAAATTAATTTAATTATTTAATATAATTTCAAAAATTATACAATAATTAAATATTAATTAATTTTATTAACTACAACTAATTTGTAATTAATTAATTAATCACTATTATCATATAATTGCATATTTGGCCCGAAGAACAAATTTCTTCTTAAATATGTCTTCAAATTATTTTCCCTTCATATCATCTCTTACCTTGAACAATGTTGATAGAGCCGCTATGGGGACCTATGGACCTATAATTCCAAGCTCCAATAAATTTGAGATTATTAATTAAACTCTTTAATTAAATAATCTCATGATTATTCCACTATAAATATGAGACTGCACTCTTGTAATTATAGACATTTCATTTACTGAGTACTTTATAATCATAAAGCGTCCATTGATATAATCATTGCATACAACTTGACCCTCTAATAATGGTTCATAATTAATCGGGAATTAAATTACTGTCTTACCCTTTTAATTATCTCTTGTTTCCTTAAGTACCATTGACTCTACTAGTGAAGGTTAATTCATAACTAAATTATGAATTTGAGCTCAATAACCTTTCAGTCCCAAAAGTCAACCCTTAAGAGAACCATCATTCAATCTCTTGCGAGAAGGCATAGATTCCATATCTGTATACTATGTCCCCAACCATCTATATTAATGAGTTCCCAAAACAAAAGTTTCTAGCCTGATCATTCTGACAGACCCTAACAAGTGAATCAATGAACTCATATAACATAAACAGGAGTTCATAGTAACTTCAGGATTAAGATCTATTTGTATATGATCATCAGTTGATATATTTGATTAATACTTCAAAACGGTATTTAACTAAGTATTAATAAACATATCTGGTCCAGTTCTATATATTCTCTAATATATAAAGCACCTCCACTAAAGTGTCCTACCACACTAGTGATCCGGATCTAGATCACATGTATTCATAATACTAGTGGACCGTACTTGCAGTAATTAATCTAAAGATTCCATAACTTTATTTTACTGCGAACTATTCAAGTTCATTTATCTCAAACACAATCCTCTCGTACCAATACGTGTTTGAGATCACATATATGAGCTTAGGAATTTTCTTGATATTTACATAATATTATCATAGAATAATATAGTCCATAAAATATATGCATAACAAATTCAATTCATTTATTTATTTCATAAAAACAATGTCTACTACATATGCTTTCAGGGCACATTTCCAACATAATATTGAGGTCGGGACCGGAGTTCTCATTGCCCGACCTACTTTTGAAGGGGAACGGAGCTGCTCCCCTCTCCAGGACGACTTCGTGGACTGGAGTGATGAACACCTGAAGGCAGGAGCCTTTCTCCCCTTGGACCAATACTTTGCGGACTTTTTGAACTTCGTGAAGTTGGCTCCATTTCAGCTCCCCCCAAATTCTTATAGGCTTTTGGCGGGGCTGAAATATTTATTTTTGAAGCATGAGTGGGAGGTCCCTACTCCAGCAGACATCCTTTATTTTTTCTGCCTCAAGGCTAGCTCTGAACAGAGAGGTCGAGGTGACGGGTTCTACTATCTCACCAGATTCCCCAACTCTGCTCTCGTCATCGATCTTCCCAGCCACCCCAATGACTATAAAGACTTGTTCTTTATGTCGAATGGGTTCCGGAATTGTGAACACAAATATTTCAACAGTTCTCGTAAGTTCTTTATTCTCTGACCTCAGCTCGTGAAATTTTATTCTTACTAAGATATTTCCCTTGTACATGTATTAACTGAGTTTATTTCTTGTGCAGCCATATTTGTGAGGACGGCGAATGTAGTGTCCAAGAACTTTACTTAGCTAAGTTAGATAGTAGTATAATAGTAATAATAGTATTATCTTTATGACTGTGGATTTTTGGTTCAGACCGGGATTTATTTGGACACTCATAGTAGTACTTGTAGATTTTCTAAGTTTAACCTATAGTTTAGGAATATTAATTTTAACCTAAGGTTTGATTAATATGACTGATATTGAGGATAATATTTAATATATTATAAGGTTTAGATAAGAACCAATTAGATAATAGCACATGTTATGTATGGGTTTATTAATGAATAAGTATTTTGAGGATTAAATTTATTAAGGTTAAAATTTGAATAATCTAAGGTAAGTCAGCAGCTTTGAAAACGTTAGAGGGCTTAGTCAAGGCTGTTTACTCAATTTAAATTAAGCTAAAAATGTGTCATTTCATGTTTAGGGGGCGATATATCGCAGCACGAAGATACGAAAAACACGAAACGTTGCACGATTGCCTCGGGCATACTAGCCCAGGCTATATATCGCCTACAGGGGCGATATATCACCCCTCTCAGCATATTTTGAAAGTTTTCAAAAACGTTCTCCATTCAAACCTTCAACCTCTTGATGAGTCCAGCATCTTTTTGAACGAGTCTTCAGCCTCTGCTGAACGATAATTCAAATTATTTTTCACTTAAAAAGCCATTATTTTTATTCAAGTTAAATGAAGATCTTTTCATTCCTAAACTCTATAAATAGGGCCTAGTACCCAACCATTTATTCATCTATTACTCTAAGTTCAGAGGCTGCAAGTTGCTAGGTGAGTGTGAGAGTGTAAACACTTGGGTTGGGAATTATAAGCTTGATCACTATAAGCTTATCAAACACTTGGGGAAGTAAGGTTTATTCACATTTCGGTTCAAGGTTTAGATTGATCATAGAAGTACTCAAGGTATCCCAAACTCTAGTCCATTTCTGTATTATGTTCTTTAAAGTTCTCATAGTCTTCTACCCATTCTAACCTTATTCTTATTCTTGGTTAGGAAATCCAAGTTCTTAAGCACAAGGTTTTTGGTAAGTATATTTTTATAGCATAGTTCCTTCTTCACTTTCATCCCTTTTCTTCAATATACTCACCATATTATAAATGGTTTTTAGGAGTGTTCCAAGGTCCCAAATCAGTTCTCATATCCCGATTATTTTGGTAAGGAAAATAGGATAGATTTATGTGTTATATGCTTCTATATGTTATCTTATGATTTTATGTTATGTAATATGTTATGTTAAGTACGATTGTAGACTTGGGCATATGACCTATACAACTAACAAGCCCCAAATAGATTATGGGCATATGACTTGCTTAGCTAGCAAGACCCCACTAATCTAATGGGCATATGACTTGCTCAGTTTATGGGACCCCAAGTAATAATGGCCATTATAGTATGTATGTGACATAAGTGTTATAGTATGTTTTTTATGTTGCATTATGAATTTTTATGTATATGGCTATATGTTAGATTTTCCTTGCTGGGCATTAGGCTCATTCCTTTTATGTTTATATGTGCAGGAAAATAGCTATAATGGCGGGAAAGGTTCGTGGATGCTTGGGGAATGTGTATTGAGGCGAAATGGATTCAAGGAGTCGAGAGTTTCGATTTTCGAGGATGAAGTCTTTGTTTTATGGTTTATGTGTATTTCTCCGCACCTATTTATGTAATCTCTTTTTAATTACCATTATGTTATGTTTTGTTTTTAAAACAATGGGATCCCATATCCTACTTGAGATTTTATGTAAGTCTAACATTTGTTTTTTACAAGTTTTAATAAAGTTATGATCTTTTCACTTGTAAGTTTTGTTAAAGATTAGTGTCTATGTATAGTTTTCGTTAATGGTCCAAGGTCTAGAGTAGTTGGGTCATTACAGTGAAATCCGCGACTCTTGAGGGTCAATACGAGAGATTGTCTGGGCTGCCCCCCAGCGAGAAGGATTATCGACAGGTCGTGAACGACATCACGATGTTGGCATGTCAGTTGATTGGCGAAAGCTAGACATTGGCCTTAAGGGCCCGAGCTACCCTCCCGGTAATCCGCGAGCTTCCATCCTCTCAAGAGGAAGCCTTGCCAGCCACCGAAGGTGAGGATGAGGAAGAGGACTGAAAAGGCAGGTTCTCGAGGCTGTTCAGGAACCTAATTTAGATCGTCCTGCATCAGAGGTAGCAACCGACCCCTTCGGCCAAGGTAACCAATACCCCTATAGGGAACTAGATAGGGTTGTTGCTGATTCTAGGTTAGTTAGGTTTTACCCAAATCAGCTCATCCATCGTCATCCTCATAACCCAGATCGTAACATAACCTTGCTTCAATGTGTAGACCACCTAGTGGTGCATCATGACAATAGTTATCCAAGGGAGACAATTGTTGTCGACAATACCTTAAATTTTAGGTCTGCCATTTTTTAGGAGTATGAGACCAACCGTAGGTCCTAATCTTCTCTGCTCCAGGGTGCCTTTGCCCTTGGATTTAGACAATATGTAGAGGAATCTAGTCCCGAGGAGGAACCTAAGCCTGAACCTCCTAGGATCCTAGAAATACTAGTCGTAGACTCTCTGTCTCCTCCAGTAGTGCCAAGGCCAGAGGTCGTGATTATAGACTCCTCCCCTAGCCCGGAGGGTAGGATCTTCATTTACTTTCTTTCCTTGTATATGTTTTTGACTTTATTTGTGAACTAATGCCCTTTTTTTTTATTTTCAGGCGAAGAAATGGAACAAACCGAAGCTCCTGATCTCCGTGCTGCCTTCCAGGCTGGGGAAACCAGCTCGGGCCCCGTTGTGAAGAGGCCCAGATTTATGAAGAAGGCCCCTCCGACAGCGAGAAATGTCTCAAAATCCCCTGCTAAGGGGAAAGGCACGAGCTCGATAGCTCTAGTGTCTTTCGTTACTGAGAGGAGGATTCCTCCTCCTCCTCCTCCACCCCGGCTCGTGCCTCCTTGGGATCAAGTAATACAAGTTGATTTTCCAGCTCCCCCTGCCCCAGATGCGACCGTCCGAATACCTGTAGATCCCCAGGATCTAGAGAAAATCCTTGAAGCTTTTCGGGGGATCCTTTACGAGACAGTGAGCCACATGGTGGGGCACACCTATAAGGCTAGCTCGAGGGACTTGAGGACTATTGAGGACGTCCTGGAGTCATCCCTGGGGATGAACCTTACCGTAAGTTATCCTTCCTTGGTGACATCTTTCTTTTTATCGCGTCTAAGGATATATCTGACTTGCCTTGTTATTTTGCAGTCTGCCCTGGCTTAATATCGCAGTATAGCCTGGGATAGGGCTAGAAATGATGAGCTTCAGGCCGAAATAAATGCCGCCAAGACTACCCTGACAGCTGCTCAAGAAGGCAAGCAGGCCGCCAAAGCTGCCTTTGCAGCTGCTCAAAAGAGCGAGTATGATGCCAAGTTTGCCCTCGCTTCGTCCCAGGAAATCGAGCAGGCTGCAAAGATTGCCTTGGCTGCTCTCCGGGCTCAAACTGCACAACTCCAGGCCAAGGTTGATGAAGCCAAAGCAAAATTGCTCGAGGCTGAGGCTGCAGTCAAAGAAGAGAAGGCGACCTCATTGTCGTCCATGGAGGATATGTTGTACCATTGCTGGGCTTTTAACCAGGATGGGAACTTTTCTTTCATGGCTCCCGCGTTGTGGGATCCGTACCTTGAAAAATTCAAGGCTCGGATTTTGCTAGAACCGTCTGAAATGGGGGAGACTTATGCGGCAGGAGAGCGGGATGGCGAGGAGGTTACATCCTAAGAGTGACCTGGAGGAGCTCAGTGACCCTTTATTTTTTTCTTTGGGTGTTGTTGTTGTTGTTGTTTTTTATTTGTTTGTAAACAATTGCCTTTGGGCTCAATTCTAGGTTTTTCTCTTCAGGATAATTTTATTTTCAATTTATATATCTAATTTTTTATCTATTTATCTTTCCTTTATTATCTCTTATGTTTATGATTCCTTAGACTTGTACATTCGAGATTTTAGGAATCGATTTTTAGATCGGGATAGATATTTTATGCTTGGTTATATCCAAACTTTATGTGTTGATTTATATCATACCTGTTAAGAATCAGGCCTTGGACCCGGTTATATCCAGGATTTTAAATATTTTAAACTTAGTTCATGTTAGGTTTATTGATAACTTGAGCTTTAAAAAGCCTTTAATTTTAAACAATTTTCCCAACTTTCCAAGTTTTGTACCTGGTTGTATCCAGGGTTTTAAATGATAAAAACTGAGTTTAAACTAGGTTTATAAACATCTCGAGCTCTTAAAAATCCATCAAATATTCAATTTTCCAAGCTTCTAAGTTTTGGACCTGGTTGTATCCAGGGTTTCAAGTAACTTAAACTTAGTTCGTGCTAGGTTTATTTACATCTCGAGCTCTTAAAAAGCCACCGAATAATCAAATTTCCACGCCTCTAAGTTTTGTACCTGGTTGTATCCAGGGTTTTAAGTAATTTAAACTTATCTAGCGATCTTATTCTGATCCACCTTGGGTTATATGCCCCCAAAGTAACCAGAATGTAGAGACTTTCTTGGTTGCTTTTACAAGCATCAATACACGAGCTAATACAACCTTAACAAGAACAATTATTTAAAACCACCTTAACAATAACAATCATTTAATAATCCATTTGTTATTTAATTAAATGGCTTTTATAATTAAGCCTTACATGGATGACTGTACTACTGATAATACTTTTTTAAATGCATGGCGTTCCAGGTCCGTGGGACTATTTCTCCATTCAACCGAGCTATCTTGAAAGTTCCTTCACGTAAAACTTCCACGATCTGATATGGTCCTTCCCAGTTCAGGCCTAAAATGCCGTCCTTGGGATCTTTATTCACCAGAAAGACCCTTCGGAGAACTAGGTCACCCAATCCAAAACTATGTCTCTTGACTTTAGAATTAAAGTAATGAGTGATTTTTTGTTGATAATGGGCGAGTTATAATTGCGAATCCTCTCTTTTCTCATCAATCAGGTCGAGAGATGTGTTAAGTAATTCATCATTTTGTTCCTGGCTAAATGTCCTTTGCCTATGAGTGGTTACCATAGCTTCGACTGGAAGGACGACCTCACTTCCAAAAGTTAAGGAGAAAGGAGCGTGTCTCGTGGAGGTCTTGTGAGAAGTTCGGTATGCCCAAAGTACTTGCGGGAGCTGTTCGGACCATATTCCTTTGGCCTCATCTAACCTCTTCTTAAGGCTTGCCTTTAGGATTTTATTCACAGCCTCAACCTGTCCATTGGCCTGTGGATACGCTATTGAGGAGAAACTCTTAATAACGCCATATTTTTCACAGAAGTTAGTGAAAAGATCACTGTCGAATTGGGTCCCACTGTCTGACACGATCTTCTTAGGAAGCCCAAACCGACATACAATGCTCTTCACCACAAAGTCCAAGATTCTTTTTGAAGTGATGGTTGCCAAAGGCTCGGCCTCTACCCACTTCATGAAATAGTCGATTGCCACCACTGCATAACGAATTCCTCCCTTGCCCATTGTACGGACCCTATTAGGTTGATTCCCCACACTGCAAATGGCCACAGGGATGAGATCATAGTTTGCTCAACTGGAGCAGCTTGGGCAACTGTGGCGAAGCGCTAGCATTTGTCACATTTCTAAACATACAAGATGGAGGATTTCATTAAAGTGGGCCAAAAATAGCCCTGCCTCAATATTTTCAATGCTAGGTTTTGCCCCCCAGCATGATTTCCACAAAAGCCTTCATGCACTTCTTGTAGAATGGTTTTAGCCTTTTCAAGCAGAACACACCGTAGGAGAGGTATGAATGACCACGTCGGTATAATGTCCCATCCACTATCACATACCTCGGAGCGTGATAGAGTATTTTTCTTGCATCCTTTCTTTCCACAGGTAGCCTTCCCGTTGTGAGGTATTCCATTATGGGGGTCATCCAGGTCGATCTTGTGTCAATCATCTCGACCTCTACCATTTTTTTCTGTCAGGCTCAGACTCTCCAAGAACTCTACTGGCACTACATTCAAGGTCTCAGCTTCTTTGATGGTGGCAAGCCTTGCTAAAGCATCAGTATTGGAATTCTGCTCGCGAGGTATTTGTTGAATAATACTATATTCAAATTCGGATAGCTCCCCCTTCACCTTAGCTAGGTAAGCCGCCATCTTGGTGCCTCGAGCTTGATACTCTCCCAACACCTGATTAACCACGAGCTGAGAATCGCTATAACATTGGATGACCTTTGCTTTGAGCTCCTTCGCCACTCTCAATCCAGCTAGCAAGGCCTCATATTCGGCTTCGTTGTTAGATGCTTCGAATCTAAATCTTAGGGTTGTATGGAATCGATGCCTTTCTGGGGAGATTAATATGATCCCAGCTTCTGATCCGTTCTCATTCGATGATCCATCTACGAATATTTTCCACAACTCTTGCACTGGTTCCCTCAAAAGCTCCTCTTGAAATCCAGTGCATTCAGCCATAAAATCAGCAAGGGCCTGACTTTTGATTGAGGTCCGTGGCACATACAATACCTTGAATTGACTGAGTTCAACTACCCATTTTAAAAGGCGTCCTGATGTTTCAGGTTTTTGCAATACCTGCCTTAAAGGTTGGTCGGTCATGACGTTGATTGAATGGGACTGGAAATTTGGTCGGAGCTTCCTGGAAGCCAATATCAGACAGAATGCCATCTTTTTCTATCAGCGGATACCGTGATTCAGCTCCGGGAAGTCTCTTGACTATATGATACACCATTTTTTTAGCACGTTATTCTTCTCGAACTAACACGGCACTGACTGCATTTTCTGTCACGGCCAAATAAAGGAATAGAGGTTCTCTAGACATAGGCTTAGACAATATTGGGGGCTCGGCCAAGTGTGTTTTTAGGTCAAGAAATGCCTGCTCGCACTCCTCAGTCCATTCAAATTTCTTGTTTCCTCTTAGCAAGTTGTAGAATGGCAAGCACTTGTCAGTGGATTTCGAAATAAAACGATTCAAAGCTGCCACCCTTCCAGTCAGGCTTTGAACTTCGTTGCATGACTTGGGCGAGGGCATTTCTAACAATGATCTGATTTTTTCAGGATTTGCCTCTATCCCCCTCGTATTGACTATGAATCCTAGAAATTTTCTCGATGCCACTCTGAAAGTACACTTCTAGGGATTCAGCCTCATATCATACCTCCTTAAGATCTTAAAACATTCTTTCAGATCAGATACATGGTTATCAATAGTCTTGGATTTGACAAGTAAACATTTTGTTGACTAATCCCTGATATGTAGCTCTGACATTTTTTAGCTCGAAGGGCATGACTTTATAAGTATACGTTAGTTGGGGTCATGAAGCTAGTATGCTCTTGGTCTGCAGGATTCATTGTGATATGGTTATATCCAGAATACGCATCCATGAAGGACATGGGCTCATGACCTGCCGTGGCATCTACCAACTGATCAATCCTTGGTAGTGGGAAGCAATCCTTAGGGCAAATTTTGTTCAGGTCAGAGAAATTGATACAGGTCCTCCATTTCCTGGTTGGCTTTGGGACCAGCACGAGATTGGCAACCCAGATCGGGTTTTTTTCTTCACAAACAAACCCGCACTTTAACAGTCGAGCAACTTCTTCCTCTAGTGCTTCAGCTCAGACTGTTCCCAAATGCCTCTGTTTTTGGGATTTTGCAAGCACGTTCTTGTCCAAGTTTAGAGTGTGCATGATTACACTCGGGCTTATTCCCACAACGTCTTCATGTGACCAGGTGAAGACGTCCAGATTCTTTTGTAAGAAATTGATCAGCTCCTTCTTCCTTTTATCATCAAGATTTTTCCCAATCTTAACAACTCTTGAAGCTTCTTTGGGATCTATGTTTACTTCCTCGAGCTCCTCAATAGCATGGAGCTCTGAACTATCCTCACCCATTCGTGGGTCAATGTCACCACGTGGGGTTATGTCACTATCCTTTCTTTCCTGAGGTTCTTCCATCCCACAATTAACTTTCGCTTCCTAGGAATCCTCACCCCCGTCACTTATGGCCATAGCTTGCTGCCCGGGTTGTGATTTTTCCTTCATAGAAATGCACCTTATTAACTCATCTTTGAGCTCGTGCCAAGAACTCATCTTTGAGCTCATGCCAAGAACTCGTCCACACTATTAACTCCTTTTCTCTGTAATTCTTGCCACAAGTTGACTCCAATAAGGATTCTTGTTCTCATTTCCATGAGCTTGGAGCTATCATCGACATCTCTAGCTCGTGCAGCGACATTGGCAAACCTACTTAGATATGCCTTCAACGGTTCGCCAGGTTGCTGCTTTACATTAGCCAATGAATCAGCCTTAATTCGAGCTGTCTGGGAAGCCTTGAATGCTTTCTTGAAATCAGCAGAAAACTTCTTCCACGAGCTAATTGAATGCCTCTTGTATTGTTTAAACCACTGTCTGGCTGGCCCAATCAGAGTTGAGGGGAATAAAATGCACCTTAGATGGGTCTGACGTTGTGGGCCATCATCATGGTGTTAAACATCCCAAGGTGATTAGATGGATCCCCATCTCCGTCAAACTTTGACAAGTGTGGCATTCTGAAGC
Organism: Humulus lupulus; assembly: GCF_963169125.1. Classification (NCBI taxonomy): domain Eukaryota; kingdom Viridiplantae; phylum Streptophyta; class Magnoliopsida; order Rosales; family Cannabaceae; genus Humulus; species Humulus lupulus. The sequence goes on from NC_084802.1 coordinate 193,884,082, forward strand.
CCACCGAATATGTCTGTCGCAATATTTGGAGCGAAAAGCTCGAGCTCATCCTCTGAGTCACAATCATCTTTTTCTTTTTCATATAGAAGCTTCTTCATTTGCTCCTCCATCTGAGCTAACCTCTCGAGGGTTTGGTCCCTAGTCCCTAGGTTATTTTGGGGCTATTCAACAGCTCCCATCCTATCGTACACGTTTGATGGGTTGTTGTCCCTCCAAGCTCGAGCTTGGTTTGGTGGGGCATTCCCAATATCACATACTATGGAAGGACCTCCTTCTTGACGAGTGTGACTAACACCCTCATCTCAAGCTGAATTTCTTCTCTTCAAATTCAGGCGATCACGTAGATTAGGCTGTGAATCGTATCGAGGGATTTGTGCCGAACTTAGATGATTTCTTAGATCGCCCTCAGACCTACCATTTCGATGACTATCAGTCCAAGAACTTCCATTTGTGAAGCTTACAGCTTGCGGTTGAGGCCGTGGATCTGGATTTTCGACACGTGTCTGTGGGACATAGGTATGGGCAGACGGAGGAGGATTTCTCCTGCTGTCTCCATAAGCAAGAATGTCCCGTGTAGGGTGAGGTGGGATTGGATGTCTTATGGGGGATGGGGAATGCCTAACTGGCGAGGCAATCCTTGTCCCATCAGGACGAACTAAATTAGCCCGCCTTTGTTCTGTCCCGTTATTCCTAGCTCTCTGTGCATGATGATCCGATCATGACATAGGAGGGTTTGCTGAAACATTTTGTCTCCGTGAGCCTATCCCAGCCCCTCCTCGTTGGTTGCCATGGGCATTCATAGGTGCTTGTGAAGGAGACACCGAACTTGGGGTCGCATTACTAACCGATTGATTGACGTGCTGATGACCCCTATAAGGGCCACTAGGTTGAGCATTTTGAGGATTTCACTTTGTAGGCACAAAACTTGGGGTGGAAGTTCTGACTGACCGACTTGGTTTGGATCGGTTATTCCTGTGGGACGTATGAGACCAACTTTGCCTCTTTCCGACATTAACGTCAATTGCAAGAGGGGGTAACCTCCTCAATTTGCCTGTTTTCCTTAGCAAGATGGCTTCTTAACTGCATATTTTCCAATTCAACTGCAGTTAAGTAGTTTGGGTTTGGATTTGGTGGCAATGACCTCGAACTCCCAGTATCGCTGTGATGCGTCGGTTGCTTTCCCAGACATTGCTGAACTTCAGGGCCATGATCTTTTGAAACAACGGTATGACGGGCCTCTTGCCCACCAGGTTGTTCTATCTCATTGTCATACATTGAGTGAGTGATCACCATGATGAGATTTGATTGGGATTTTGATGAAAGCACTAATTTCCCTCTCAATGAAAGCACCAAACTGTTGACGCGGTTTTTTGCCAACAGTGTATAAAGAAATAATAAGGTTGACTAGTGCTTAGTAATAAACCGTAACGAAAGATGAAATGAACTCACAAGAACACAAATCTTTTACGTGGTTCAGTGGTTAAAATCCACCTAGCCCACGAGTCTATATTATTGATGTTTCTCCCTCTATTTTGGCAGAGTTTTAGCATTACAGAATAATCATCCCCTTCCCTGTCCAATATTTCCAGTATTTATAGAGAAATTCCATGGACAGGTTTGGGTAACTGCGTGAGTCAATCATGGATTTACATATTTATATTACATTTAATATAGACTATTCCCATTTATACCATGATATGATTTGATCACAAAGTAAATGGTCTCCTAATATCTAGGACATTAAATATGACAGACTGGTCATAAATAATCGTATAAAAGTACCCGAGTCTTTGGGGATCTGCGGGTATGCAATATTTTTGAGTTATCACGAGCTGGATATTTCTCCGAGCTCGTACTTCGGCAGACATTTGAATATCATGAGTTCGTGCTTCACAACCTCTGTATCCCTAGCTCATATAACCAGTGTGCAAACTGAGCTGCCCACGTGGACAATAAATGTATTCCTTGGTTATTTTTTCCATATATTTATTTCCAGTTGTACCCGAGCTGAGTGAAGGAAAAATGCTAAAATTAGGGTACAACAACTTTCATATCCAATGCAAAGAATATCTGTATTTAGTTTATTGTATGTTATGCTAACTTCAGCAGATAGGCATCAAAGAGGTTACCCAGATAACCTCACAAGTAGATGTAATCGTTTCATATATGTCTTTGTAATCTGCCTACTATGAATGAAAGTATTCTCTACTTTGCATGCTACATTTCACCAAGCACTTGGGGGGCAGGACAGGAGGCTCACATATATACAAAAAAGAATAAACTCAGCAAGTTGTCTCTTATATTCAAAAAGATTAGCTACCCTTATGAATATCAATGGAATAAAAAATAATTTTTTTTTACAAAGATGACCTCCAACCAAAGGCTGACACCCCCACAGGGGGTGAGGTTGTAAGGAAGGCATCTCCCAATAAGTCTAGAATGGCCACTAAGTCGGCTAGCCAAAAATAGTTCTATAAGAGACCCTTGTAAAAATAGTACTATACATAATGATGAGAAGGACGTTTCTCGCACAAAATTACAAGCGCGCGCAAAGAATATAAAAAGGATACCAATAACCTAAAGGGTTAATATTTCCTTACAAGTATAGTCAGGGTGCACAAAAAAGACTATTGTCATCAGCCCAAAGAAGACATAAGGAGTTCATCAAAAAAATTATAATAAGAGGGACTTATCAAAGTCCCTTAAGCTTGATAATCAAAAGAGAATGACAAAGGCTAGAAAGGCCAATGCATCCTCATAGTCGATATAAAAAATAAGCAATGAATTTGAAATCAAGAGTCCCACATACCATTAAAGACTTATGAGGAGTTCCATAAAACAAAACAAAAAAGGAAAACAATTTGGAAGGATACACGACAACAACATATATGTATACAAATAATCCTTGAAGAGAGGCCTACGGGTTTCCACTCCGACTTTCCATTCAACAATTTTCCCAGTCGCATACTCTCCAAAGGGAGACAAGTCGACGTCGGGATTGGTCCTCCACACGGCGTGCAACATGCGCTCAATTATGTTGTTCTTGGAATTCACAAGGTCAGCCTCAAGCGCGTTAATCTTCTTGTTTAGAGTGTGGATAATAGCTTCAAGTATAGTATTGGAGTGAGAGGTCGAAGCAGCCTTGGCCAGTGCAGCATGCCTTTGGAAAACCGCCTCAGCAAGCTGGCCCTCCAAATTGCGGACCCGTGTGGACAAACTATCCTTTTCTGCCTCGGCCATTGAGAGATTCTTCATTGCCACCTCAAGCTCGAGTTGTACCGTTGTGTGGATGAGGAGCTTGAGGCGACAAGCTAGTGACCCACGATGGAAGCCTAAGTAAGGAAAAAGAAACAAAATAAAACATCAATGGTTAGGAGACATCAAAACTGAAAAACATACATTGAGTGTTTTGACAAGTACCTGCATAGAGGCTCGCATACAAGCGTCACCCAACTCGGCATATGGAATGTCATACATAGACCCCCACTCGCCTTCAGGAATGTTGCCCATGTAACGGTTCATGGCCTCTCCGTACTGGCTCACCAAAGGATGGCATCTAGAAGCGGAAGTATAAGCTCGACGGGGGGAGGAATGTATACCCATCGAGGCATGCTTAGACAAGGAAGGAGACCGAGAGGGTCCTAATCCATCCATAGAGGTACGAGGGGCAGAGGGGAGCAGAGTCACCTTTTTAGGCAGAGAGGCACCCGAAGACGCCTGCCCCAAACAACCCCCAAAGGTGGAAAGGCATCACCAAAAGAAGGTAGGATGAAGTTCCTCTTCAGGATAGAAGGGGGGAGCATGGGTGTTGAAATCATCGCCACCAAGCACCAACGGCGGAACCCGAGAAGTAACACCGTCAATGTGTCTGTCGTCAGCAACATCCTTAGCCTCGTTGGCCAAGGGTCATAAACATGAATAATTCTCAGACTCCACCTCGACCTCATCTTCCGTTTCCATATGGTCACCAGATGAGTTGTCATAATCTTTATTAGCTTCCTCATCATAACTGTCTTCATCATCACCTAATACCCACGGGATGGTAGATTTGGACGAGACAGAGCATAAGGAAACAACTTGATCTGGAGACAGCAGCTTGTACGAATAAAGATTGTCCTCTACAAAAAGGCCATAGGCCTGTTTGCACAAGGCTGGCACACCCAGGATCTTCACCACTTGATCGTGGGCCATCGAACTTAAGGTAGGGCCGACAACCCCTTCCAGGCCTATGGTCAAGAAAAAAGAAATAGCCATAGTTAGATAAACCAGAAAAGGGGGGTAAAGAAAAATTTCTTATATATGCACCCAAGGTGGGAATAAGCTTACTTGAAATGCTGAAATGCGTGTGTTGAGTGGACATGCTGTTGGTAAAGAAAAATTCACTCTTCCACGAGCCCCTATTGGAAATGGAACCCTCCACAAGGGGATACCCTGTAAGAGCCACAACTTTCTAGAGCTGATAGAAGTCGGGGGTTGTTGGGTTTGTCCTAATGATATAAAGGTGGTGGACCTCACTCATGGAAGGCTCCCTAGAGTGCACTTGCTTGTATAATACGTATAAACAACCAAGCACAACTCAAGAGTTGGGAGACAGTTAGAGGGGTGCCAACTCAAAATAGTTGAGTACCTTAACAAAAAAGGGTGAAGCGGCAAGACTCCACCAAATTTGATTATTGAGTCGCTGAAAGCAACGAGCCCCTCAGGTGGCTCAGATGCACGATCCTCGTGAGATGGAATGATGAAGTTGATGTTCGGCGATAGTTGGTGGGCCTTCAGCATGTTGGCAAGCTTAACCCGGGCAAGAGTGGACATGATGCCCGCATCCTCAGAATTTTCAAAAGTCCCCCTCGGCATGCTTGGTACTTGGACAGAGACAACGGGCGATTTGTGAGCGACTGACTTCATCAACCCCCCAGAAGGTCCTCTACATGTCTTACATCTACCCGCACACTGCTTGACCCTATGACGTACGACTGGGGGCATGTGAGGAAACGTGGGAAAAACCATAGAAAGAAACTCAGGTTCAAGTGGATCACAATCAGCATCCCCACGGGCAGGACCCCCATAGCCTGAGGATTCATCACCATAGAAAGGAAGGAGGTTCAGGTGGCAGGCTTTCCTCTAGGCAAGCGATTTTGGCTATACAATCCTGAAGGGCTGATCTTAGTTGGGAGACATACGTTTCATGCCATGGGGAAAAACCTAAACCCTTGCCACTAGTAACAGATTCGAGTTCATTCTCAAGGCCCCATGTCTTCTGCCTAAGGTAGGATAACCTCTGTAGGTAGAGCATTCACACACCCCCATTGTTAGGGGGTTTGCAAACGTCGGCCTCAGATTCGGAGGATGACAAATCGATCAATTCAACACTAGGTGGACCTTTAGAACACTGCCCAGACGCCATGGGCCAGTTAAGACTCGATGACGTGTGTGCGTGAAGACAACCCTATATCTACAACATAAATGTAAGGGGTGTAAGAAAAAGACCCATGCATATGTGCCTAATGAGCCATGAGAATAAAAAAAAAAAGAGAAAAAACCTCTATGGAATGGGTACATACCAACCTATGACCCTACCCTCATATAAACAATAAAGGAGACATGCATATCATTAGAGAAAGAAGGTATACCTAGGTACGTATATGTGGATCCGCAGATGTGCGAGGACAAGCTTCTAGGCGTGTAAAGAAGGGTCAGGTGACAAGCAAGAGCGGACCTTTAGCAGCGAGAGAACGCCTTGCACCACTACAATGCAAACCTGGCATGAGAGAGAACAAGTAAAAAAATGAAAAATAAAATAAAATGAATAGAGGCAAAAATTACCTCAAAAATGCCTCTGTGGGGGGTAGAACCTTGGAGCTCCTTGATATGGCTTGAAGGAGATACCACTAGGCTAAACAACTTTTGGTGTGAAGAGGTGAGTTCAAGTCTTGGGGTATTTATAAGGAAAGTCAAAACTTTCTAGCCATTGGATCAAACTTAGATGGATGGTGGAGATCAAGAGCCTTGGCAATCTTGGGATCCGCAATTGGAAATGATTGGCCCTCATCACATCTTGAGGACATGCTTGGATCACCACCAAAATTAATTGGTTTTTGTGTTTCTTTAAGAATTACAAAGAAACACAGCACCAAGATCCATTTTGTGTTTCCTCATTCACTCCAAGATAACATTCAAAAGGTGCGCCTTCCGCGCCCCTTCAAGGAAAACAAAGCATAAAATCCATTCAAATCACATATAGTACATATGAAAGAGTCTACGAACACACTCAAGAGAATACTCATAGACTCGAGGGCAAGTGTGAATACAAGAAATTCGTTGAAGAAGCAAGGCACCTGAGAAGAGGGCCTCGCATAGCGAGGCCCAACACACCGCATGTCAGCCAAGTGCCTCGCACACCCCTCGTGATGCCCAAGTGCCTCGCACAGTGAGACCCCACACGCAACAGCCAGTCGAGTGTCTCGTGCACCCATCGCGATGCCGAGTGCCTCGCACAGTGAGGCCCCATGCGCTACAACCAGCCGAGTGCCTCGTGCACCCCTGACAATGCCAAGTGCCTCGCACAACGAGGCCCTACACGTTGTAGCCATCCGAGCACCTCACACACCCCTCACAATGCCAAGTGCCTTGCACAGCAATGCCCCACACACTGGAGCTAGCCAAGTGCCTCGCGCACCCCTCGCGACGCCCAAGTGCCTTGCCGTGTTGCTCATAATGTGGTGACACCACCTATGAACTGATGACACTTTGCCCGTACGTAAAATATGCAAAAGGCCTCATTGCCATGATGTCAGGGCATAGAGGAGAGCCACACATAGTGAGGGCTTCATTTCCTCATCACGTACCATATGTCCCAAGCCTCCTAAGTAGAGAAGGAGAACTAGTAAATGTGTCCAACACTTAGCAAAATATTAGAAGGCGATGAGAGAAGATATATTTTGGAAGTGTGAGAAGGACCTTCAAGTATGGGGCACGTGAACAGGTATGAGGTGTACGACCCTGAGGGAGGCAAGGGCGTGATTCTGACATTAGTGCCCGACAAGTAGTGGTGGTACGAATTAGTACAAGAAGTGGTGGCATGACCTACATACCTCTGACCCTGTACCAACAACCGACACCACGACCCTCTACTCCACTACACCATGCACCACTACTCTGACAGGGTACCAACGTACGATCTTGTCCCTTGGGACCACCTTGTGTCAAAGGCCATTAGAGCCCATCTATAAATAGGCTTCGACCATTGAAATGAGGGGGTTGGAAAAAATCATTGTAAACAGAGATAGTAAAGCAATATACGATATTTTCCTCCATAATTGTTATGCATCTCTCTTTCTTAAGATTTTCCTAAGTCCTACCTATGCAGTTTTCGTAACAAGTTTTAAGTTTTCCATCCATATATTGTTGACAAGTTCTTGCCATCAACAATCTTCATCAAGAAAGCTTGACTTATTTGAAGACCAAGACTTGTTAATCACAAGACTCATTCCACCATTGTAGTAAGCAATCCTTTATGAGAGCTTAGGAATAGAGTTTTTTGGATAACAATTCTATTGTCTCAAGCCTTCATGACCGTCTCCATTGATTTATTACATTAAATCATAACTTTATGATTTTATGTAACTAGGGTTTCTACCAAGAAAGGTCTACTATTTCCTTTTATTTAATTTGTGTTTATCATTCCACTGTTTAAGATGTTATCTAGAGTTATGTTCCTTTGAATACATTAGTATTTTGTGATTCATTATGCTAAATTACAATATTCTAGTTGTGTTGATTAGTCATGATCCGAACAATTTTGTCATTTTTTTCCATATTCCTTCTAATCAATTTTAGATTTTAGCATTACTTTCATAAATTATGTAAAACTGAACTATATGTTAAAAAGATTGTTATCTTTATATTATTTTTTGCTATGTTAGAACTAAAAATTAATTTTATTTTCGCATCACTTGTTAGTATTTCTTTGTGGAAAAATTATAATTCTAACATTACTATAAATTATTTTAAATGGGTCACTTGTTAGTATCAGTCAAAGTTATTGACTTACACTAAAAAGAAACACAAAAATTTAGGTATCGACGACTACTAGTCAATGCCTATAAAGAAAATTGAAAAGAAAAAAAGTTCAGCCCAATAAATTTTTAATTAAGACACACTCTTTCTCCAATTACTCCCAACTCTTTTTATTTGCTTCTCACTCTCATCTCATTCTCCCTTTCACTCTCACTATTTTTCTCTCTTACAAGTGGGGACGTGGGGCTTGGGGTCTGCGACAAAAGGCTTTGAATAAGAGGTTTGACATTGGATTTGGCAATGGAAAGCTCTCCCACTCTTTTTCCCCCATGATTTCTCACTCTTCCTCTCTTTCTCTCTTACAACTGGCGGTGTAGGGCTTGGAGTCAATGGTTGAGGGCTTGAAGAAGAAGTTCAATGACGGAGGACTCCCTCACGATCTCTCACTCTATGTGTTATCATGATCTTTCTCTCTTCCTTTTTTTCTCTCTTGCAAGTGGCAGTGTGAGACTTGGAATTGATGGTGTGGGATTCGGGGTTAGTGGCTAAGGGCTTCAAGAAGAGGTTCAATAGCGAGGCTTGAGGATGGGGTCGCCAGCAAAGGGCTTGTAGCGTCCCAAAACTCCTAATGAGGTTTAGTACCTTAATTATCGTGTCGAGAGGGCACGAGGGGCATATATGTGAATTATATTATTATATGGTTGAGTATGTATGATTATGTGTATTAAACGTGTTTAAAGACCCACTTTTGTTAGAAATAGAGATTTTTGTAATTTTGTCATATTGATGGTATATTTGTAATTATTATGTGCTATGTGCATTGAGACCACATTATTATGTGGACATATTGTTGGTAACTAGTTTACCATGTGCGCATCAGAAAGTACGGGGTGTTGGGCCCAGAGATTTCAAAAAAAAATTATTTAAACAAACTTTAAATAATTGGATCCATTAACATGCAATACATTAATCATAGAGAAATAAAAGATGAGGATTTTTACCAGTTGAAGAACTATCAAGAATCCTCGCTATCTTTTTGTTTCTCCAATGAACATCCAATCCAAAGTAGTTCTTCAAAATACTCAGACCAACATCTTCTAAGATGTATCTCTACACCTCAAGACGTGTGTGGGCACGTAGAGTAATGGTAGGGAAAACTTTATGATTCACAAGATATTCTCAACACATGAGATCTTCGAATATTAAATTTGAGACAGTTTTCATGGATAGAGAAAATAATACGATCTATTTTGTAACGTCCCAAATTACCTAATAAGGCTTAGGGCCTTGATTAGGGGACCAGGATGGACAATGCTTTCAAGACTTGTACTATTGTGGAAGATGTGTACAAGCTTAGTCTTTGTTTGTTGGTTGAGGGGGTTCTAAATGCCATAGAGGGCAAGTTGCATATATGGCGAGATATTCTGAAGATGGCTAAGGACGTAGACTATTTCTTCAGTTATCCATGGGGAAAGTACTCTTATGGGAGGCTTTATAGTCTTGTAAGAAGGACATGCTAAAGCAAAAGGCAAACTATGAGAACAAGAAGGATGCCAAGGTGGAGCAAGAGTCCAAGTACAGTATGTATGGTTATGCCCCGACCTTACAGTATTGGGCATATGAGGCTATTGAGCAGCTTGCGACAGAGTTTTTTGTGAGCTTGGGAAACGTGGTCTCGAGGATGCTTAGTTGGTTGCACCAGAAGAACAAGGATTTCACCAAGTATGTCCTCTCATCGATGTTATCGAAGAAGAATGTAAGTTATATTTGATTGACATTCAACAATTATTTTTATCTATATGATTATCTTGTACGATTATTTGAGTTAACCAAATGTTTTATGTTGTTTGTAGTTGATCGTCCTTCTGATATTGAAGCCCCGACCAGAAGAAAAGGACTTTTATTTATCGTTGGCAGAGGGAGATCTTCCCCTTTATCCTAGGCTTGGCTAGGATCCCGGGGAGGCTGATGAGGAGGAAGAGGATGCGACTTTTGAGAATGTCACCGAGATAGTTTCTTAGTTAGCCGAGGCAGCAAAAATATTTGATGATGCTGTCCCGGAGGAGGAGGACGTTGCAGGTTCCACCCCTCCTGTTGCCCCAACTGCAACCCCAGCCTTAGACCCAGCCCTTGTTCTAGCCGAGTTGATCGAGCGGTTGGATAGATTCGAGGGTTGACAGGAGACCCTCTTGAAGAACTAGTCAGTCAAATCCTAACGTTTATTAAGGAGAGACCGAGAGGCTCTAAGGCAGATTCAAACTCAGAGCCACTGGATATTCCAAATGACTATGTTGATGATCCAACCACTCCTCCCACTATCCTTGTGACACCTGATCCTGTGACTCTGGGAGTCGTTATTGTCAACCATGAGGAAGTTGATGGGGTTCAGTTTCAGAGGACTAGATGCGAAAGACGTAAGCCAAAATGGTTTGATGACTACATTGATCCCACGAGGAAAAAACCTCGCAATGATGCAGCTGCACCTACAGAGGAGGCTACACAGGAGGCAATTGTGCTGGACCCTCTCAAGAAGCCTGATTGCAAACAGTATAGGACAGTTTGCAAGTGGTTGCTTGGAAACATCCTCAACCAGACCCTGAGGGATGTGAACACTGGGAATCAAGGTCCAGCATGGTTTCTGATGTGTAAGATACCCCAGTAGTGGCTCAATGATGGGGTAAGATATATATATTTAAACAGTTAACAAATTATGTTTTGTTTTTAATCTTTACAAGTTCTATTTCATTTACTCAACAAGGTTTGATGAAAGCTCGATAGGGGCTCGATGGGGGGTTACCAAGAGCTCAATTTGGCTCGATACAAGTTCGATTGGGGGGGGGGGGGTTTATTTGAGCTCGATATGGCTCGATGAGAGCTCAATAGTTGCTCAATAGGAGTTATAAGCTAGGGTCATTGTTTACTGTTTGAGCTTAGCTCGATGGGGCTCGATAGTTGCTTGATGGGGGTTATAAACTAGGGCTGTTGTTTACTGTTTGAGATTAGCTCGATGGAGCTCGATAGTATATCGATGGGGGTGTTGAACTAGGGCTGTTGTTTACTGTTTGAGATTAGCTCGATGGGAGCTTGAAGGAGCTCAATAGTAGATCGATGGGGGTGTTGTAGGGTTATTGTTTACTGTCTGATATTAGCTCAATATGAGCTCGATGGGACTCTATAGGGACTTGATGAGCTTGATGTTTAGTTCGATATAAGCTCGATAGTTCTCGATTATAACTCAATTTATTCGTTTATGCGCTATTTTTTTAGCCATTTATGATGGTCTTTGCTAACTTTTTATATTGTACTCTCTTTGTAGCATATTGATGCGACACAGCACATGCTTCGCAGGCATCGCTAGTTTTTTCCCACGACATATTGCCAGAATGTTGTTGTGATGAACGTTTTTTTTCTCACAAGTGATACTTGCCCAATATGATCAGTATAGGATGAGTACCGATAAAAAAAAGTTCTTTCAAGTAACTTGCATCATCAGCAATGCCTGAGACATCTTTCTCATATAATGTTGATAATTTGGATGTGCACTTCTCTACCTCCTCACGACGTGCAGCAAACCATGACTGAATTGTGAAACGAATGAATTCCACAAAAGTAGTGACTGGGAAGGTTCTTGCATCTCTGGTTTTGTTGTTGAAGCTTTTAGCGTAGTTGCTTGTCATTATATTGTATCGATTCCCAGGAAAGTAAGCATGAGTCCACTTATCGAAGCCAATACCCTTGAGATATCGAGCGATGACAAGATCAATTTGCTTTATATTGTTGAACCTATGAAATTTTGACTTCCAAAATGCACAGGCCAGATTCCACATCTCCTTGTGACACTGATCAGTCTTGAACTTAGCGATTACATTCATACTTATGTGATGGTAGCATGCACTGTGGTAGGCATCAGGGAAGACCAACTCAAGAGCATGAATAATGCTAGCATGCCTGTCTGATACAAATGTTGGATTATCAACAACTCTAATGGCTTCCTTCAATTTCATCATGAAATATTTCCAAGAATTATGATTCTCACTGTCCACAATCCCGAACGCAATTGGATAAATATGGTTATTCGCATCCAATGCAACAACAAATAGCATGTGGGCACCATAACTTGCCGGCGTACACACATATAATAGGACGAGATGATGTAAATCCCCTTCTACAAACTTCAAGTGAGAAGAAACAATAAAGAAAGCGACCGTCCTCTGTGAGAAAATCAGTTATTGTACCTGGATTCTTTTGCTGCAGCATGTACAAGGAAGAAGGTAACTTGGAGTACGATTCTTCAGGTGTACCCTTGACATAACCGAGTGCCTTCTCTGTACATCTCCAAGCTTTCATATAACTCATAACGATCCCAAAATTATTCTTCATATCCTCCTTTATGTTGTTTGCCGAGCAGCTAATGCAATTAATGGCATATTTGTTCATGATAGGCTACCCAATGACCCAAGGTGTTGCTTGACGGTGGTCTTTATGTCGCAATTCTAGTGAGCACGTATGTACACTATTATAAACAATGATCTCAAACATCTCCGATCGCACTACTTTTTCCCCTTATTCTCCAACCACAAGCAGGATCCTTACAAGTGATACAACACATCAGTACCAGACTTCTTAACCATAAACTCAAAATTATTATTCATTGTGAAGAGAGCCGCTTTGTTTTTCAAAGCCATTTTGTTCTCAAAAGTCTTCCCAAGGTGTAGTTGTAACACCCTGGTTACTCCAAGACTGTTATTGTGGACTCTAAATAGTGCTTAACTCGCTAAATGAGTCATTATGTTATAAACGTGCATCTAGGTGTTATTAACAGGCCAGGGTGAAAATCTCAGTCAAAAGGAATGGATATATTTTATTTAAAATGTTAAACTGTACATGAGCCCAAAAAAAGTGTTTACAAAGTTATTTACAATGCAAAATGGTCATTACAGTATAAAAGTTACAACCCACCGACCTAAGCGACAAAAAATAGGGTTAAACCCTAGTTCCCCTCAGAAACACCTTGGTCGTGGTGGTCAAGCAGCCGCATATGTACACATTGCCATCTAAGCTCTCCACTCAAGGCTAGGTGAGCATTTCTTTCCCTTTACCTGCACCACATAGCACCTGTGAGCTAAGGCTTAGCAAGAAAATTTATTACTGCATGTATACAATATAAATAAATCATTCTGGGGCTTGCAACCCTAATCAGATGGTGACTAAAGAGTCACTCCTTGGGTAAGTAACTAATGAGTCACTCTCTGGATAGGTGATTAATGAGTCACACTCTGGATAGGTGACTAACGAGTCACACTCTGGGGCTCTGCACCCTAAGCCATGTGACGCTTCAGTCACCATAGTCTTTTTGCCCTGGCTCTAAGTAACTAGCCTTTAGACTAAACCGGCGCTTTAGTTTTCTTTGACCTATAGGTCGGTCAAGCATTTAATGCTCATATTGATTAAATCTAATCATTTTGGCCTGTGCTAAACACATTAATGCCACTCTTGACTCTTAAGCCAATACCATACGACCAGTGCTTGGTACTACTGCCGATCATGACTAATAAGTCAAGACTTCACGACCAGTACTAACACCAATGTCATTTTCTACTAATAAGTCAGTACCATTCAAAAATAAGCAAAGCTGGTAAGCATTTACGATGCAATTAATGTCCATATATAGAGCACCCAACATGCCTCATCAATAACCATGCATGTCACATACTGGGTGCAATTTTCTTACCTCTGGTTCGAGCGTGAAATAATAAAAGAACGACTCTTGAGAACGATCTGTTCTTAGGCCCCTTAGTGGCCACCTAATCATAACCAAATATAAAATCCCATCAATAAAATAAGTAATAAAAGGTTCCTGGACAAAGACCTAGCCTCTGGGACGTCGAATCATACTAAACTGGGTAGCAGGAACGATCCCGAGGCCTTAGGTTTGAGTTCCCACAATTAAAATACCATTTTGGCCCAATCTGCCCTTAAGCGCTGCGGCCCCACACCTCTGAGTCGCGGCCCGCCTCCAAACAGAGGCGCCAGCTACAAAAAAGCTGAACCTCACGTCGTGGCCCTAACGCCCTTCAGCCTCTTCTCTCATAAATCTTGGGTTGCGGCGCCCAAGAGCAAGGCTGCGACCCCACCTGGAACTCAACCAAAAACCTTCGTTTTCCCCTTTTAAATCACTCCATAACCCTATCCAAACATATACAAATCCTAAAACAAAGTCCCCAAACATCCCAATGGCCCAAAACCATCAAAACCCATGCTTCAAACAACTCAAAAACTCATCGACACATAGAATCCAATTCAAAACGTAGAAACTCAAAACTTAAAGCTTGGATTACCTCTAATTGAGTTGTTTCTTGCTAAATCCTCTGATTAATAAGCTTCTAATCTTCCCTAGAATTGCTATAACTTGATCCTTGCTTGAATCCGAGTCCTAAAACTCAAGTTTCCTTCGAAAATTTGACGAACAGTAAAAAGGGATAACGGGAGAAAGAGAAAAAAGTGTTTGAACGTATTTTCCTTCTGACAGGTTACTTCAAGCTTAAGTAACCTCAAGTAAATCTTATTGCTCAGGGTCCCAAAAACGCCCTTGAGGGTAAAATAGTCGAAATTCCCATAATTTCCTCCTGATCTCACTAACTCCCAATATATCATCAAATAATCATTCTCATTACCCAATATCCCGGTAATTAACCCCGTTATGACAAAACCGCTAACTTTCATTCTAGGATTGTCTCATGTCGAATAGCTCGAACATATCCACATAATAATGTGGTCTCACCCATAAATCACAAACATGCACATAAATATACAATTATGCTCTCAATGGCCAAAATTATGAAAATGCCCTTCTAATAAGAAGTGGGCCCACATGCATGCAATTATCATCATATAATAATATAACTCACATAATCATGCATATATTCACATAATTGCATATTAAATCAATTATGGCCCTCCTGGCCCCCTAATCTAGACATTAAGCCATATTAGGGAATTTGAGACATTACAACTATCCCCTCCTTACAGAAATTTCGTCCTTGAAATTTACCTGAACAGCTCGGGATACTGACTCTGCATATCTGACTCCAGCTCCCAAGTTGCTTCCTCGACCTTGTTGTTCCTCCATAATACCTTAACGAAAGGTATAGTTTTATTCCTCAGGACCTTGTTCTTTCTATCTAGTATCTGAACTGGTTGTTCCTCATAAGATAGATCTGCCTCAAGCTTCAGATCCTCGCAACTCAAAACGTGAGTTACATCTGATACATACCTTCGAAGATCTGAAACATGAAATACATTATGCACGGTCGACAAAGCCGATGGTAAGGCCAACCTATAGGCCACCTGACCAATCATCTCTAGGATTTCAAATGGACCTACAAATCTAAGGCTCAACTTGCCCTTCTTCCCAAATCTTCTCACCCCTTTCCATGGCGAGACTCTAAGGAAAACATAGTCTCCCACTTGGAACCCTACGTTCCTGCGTTTAGGATTTGCATAACTTTTCTATCTGCTTTGAGAAGCAAGCATCTGAGATCTAATCTTCTCAATGGCCTCATTGGTCCTCTTAACTGCCTCAAGACCCAAGTATCTCCTTTCTCCTGTCTCATCACAATTAATGGGAGAACTTCATTTCCTACCATACAACATCTCATAAGGTGCCACCCCAATGGTAGACTGATAGTTGTTGTTGTAGGAAAACTCTATCAAAGGTAGATGCTTACTACAGGACCCACCAAAGTCCAGCACACATGCTCGCAGCATATCTTCTAATATCTGGGTCATCCTCTCAAATTGTCCATTTGTCTGAGGATGATAAGCAGTACTAAACTTCAACTGTGTTCTCATGGCCCTCTATAAGCTTCCCCAGAACTTGGAAGTGAATGTGGGGTCTCGATCTGACACGATCGACCTCGGTGCCCCATGAAAGCACACAATCTCTCTCACACAGAGATCTGCGTACTGGTCAACTGTATAAGTAGTCCTCACTGGTAAGAATTGAGCTGACTTGGTGTATCGATCCACAATAACCCATACTAAATTATGTTAACCTACAGTCCTGGGTAACCCCACCACGAAATCCACCGTAATGTCCTCCCATTTCCACTCTGGGATGTCTAGAGGCTGTAATAGCCTTGCTGGCCTCTGATGCTTAGCCTTGACCTGTTGACATGTCAAGCACTTAGCCACATACTCTACCACATCCCTCTTCATCCCAAGCCACCAATACAGTGATCTCACATCCTGATACATCTTCGTGGTGCCTGGATGCAAAAAGTAGGGAGTGGTATGAGATTCATCCAGAATCTCCGGCCTCATAACAGTGTCTAACGGAACACATATCTGACATTTGTATCTCAACAAACCCATGTCTGACACTATATAATCTCTGGATACTCCAGCTAAAACATCCTCTCTAATCTTGATCAGTTATGGATCACTCTACTGACCCTCCTTGATTTTCTCTAACAGCGTAGACTATAGCGTATGTTGGCTAACTGGCCCACCAGCAACTCTATATCAGCTCTGGTCATATCCTCTGCTAACTCTCTGGATATTAGCCTTGCACTGAAAATCTGTCCCGTATGATACAGAATCTCACAATCATAATTTTTTACTAACTCTAGCCAACGCCTTTGTCTCATGTTCAGGTCTTTCTGTGTGAATAAGTACTTCAGGCTCTTGTGGTTAGTATAAATCTCACACTTCTCCCCATAAAGGTAATGCCTCCATACCTTTAATGCAAAGACCACTACTACCAATTCTAAATCATGAGTGGGATATCTCTATTCATATTCTTTCAACTGACGTGAAGCATAAGCAATCACCTTCCCTGACTGCATCAGAACACAACCCGAACCCTGATGTGAGGCATCACAGTATATCACAAACTTCTCCTGATCTGTTGGAAGACTCAGAACTAGATCTGTAATCAATCTCTACTTCAGTTCCTAGAAGTTGTTCTCACACTTGTCTAACCACACAAAATTCTAATTCTTGCGTGTCAGTTTAGTCAATGAAGTGGCAATCTTTGAGAACCCTTCCACGAAACATCTGTAATAACCTGCCGATCCAAGGAAACTTCTAACTTGTGAAGCATTCTTTGGACTTGGCCAATCTCTAACCACCTCAATCTTGGCTGGATCCACTTTAATCCCCTCCTTACTGACAATGTGCCCAAGGAAAGTTACCTGAGATAACCAGAACTCACATTTCTCGAATTTTGCAAATAATCTGTGTTCCCTCAGTCTCTGTAGAACCAACCTCAGATGTTGTTCATGTTCTAACTCTGACTGAGAATAAACCAGAATATCATCAATGAAGACGATCACAAACTGGTCCAAATAATCCTTGAAAACTCTATTCACCAAATCCATAAAAGCAGCTGGGGCATTAGTTAATCCAAAGGGCATGACTAAGAACTCATAATGCCCATATCTAGTGCAAAAATTAGTCTTTGGTATATCTCCCTCCTTGACCCTCAGCTGATGATAACCAGATCGAAGGTCTATCTTTGAGAATACCCTCTTACCTTGCAACTGGTCAAAAAAATCATCTATCCTTGGCAGAGGATACTTGTTCTTGATTGTTAACTTATTTAGTTCTCTGTCATCAATGCACATCCTCAAATAACCATCATTTTTCTTTACAAACAAAACTGGTGCACCCCACGGTGAGAAGCTAGGTTTGATAAAACCTAAGTCCAACAGCTCCTGCAGCTGTACCTTCAGTTCTTTTAACTTTGTTGGGGCCATTCTGTAAGGTGTTCTAGACATTGGCTCCATCCCTGGTTCCAGTTATATCACAAATTCAATCTCTCTATTTGGTGGCAATCCTGGTAAATCTTCTGGAAACACATCCAGAAACTCACAAACTAATCTGGTCTCCTCTGGTCCCACTGGCATGACCTAAGTGGTATCAACCACACTGGATAAGAATCCTATGCAACCTCCTTGCAATAGATCTTTAGCCCTCAGAACAGATATCATAGGTATACGAGGTCCATGCACAGTGCCAAAAAATACAAAAGGATCCTCACCTTCAGGCTCAAAGGTTACCATCTTCCTTCTTCAATATATGGTTTCCCCATACTTCACTAACCAATCCATACCCAAAATCATGTCAAAGTCAGTCATAACTAACTCTATCAAATCAACTAACAACTCTCTGCCCTCTACTGTCACTGGCAGTGATCTGACCCATCTTCTAGATACTACTAACTCCCTAGTGGGTAATAAGGTTCCGAACCCCACAACATAATAATCACATGGTCTACACAATCTATCAATAATTCTACTAGCAACAAAATAATGTGTAGCACCAGAATCAATCAAAATAGTATAAGGGGTTCCAGCACTAAAAAACTGACCTGTAACTACTGAGGGTGAAGCCTCAGCTTCTGCATGAGTCAATGCGAACACTTGAGCTGGGGCCGAGCTATCCACCTTCCTTGGCTCTTCCTTTCTTGCTTTCAGGCAATCTTTCTTGAAATGTTCTACTGCTCCACATACGAAGCAAGCTTTTTCCCTACACTCCCCTATATGGAACCTCTTGCACCTAGGGCATTCTGGATAAGTTCTCCAGGCCTCACTGCCACCTTGGTGGCCCATTGACATACCACGTGGTCGCCTATCAGGTGCTGGAGCTGGGAAGGCATCGGGAGCGTTTCTCTTCTAATCACTGGGGCCTCCGCCCTTACCTGAACCTGTAAATGGAGGTCCTATCCTCCTAACATCTCTTCTAGCTGCATTGTCCCACCAGATCTTGTTCTCTGCGCCTTTTCAACCACCTGTGCATAAGTAGTAACTCCAGCCATAATGGTAATACGAACATCACGGGCTATTCTAGGCTGTAGCCCCTGGAGAAACCTCTCCCTTCTGGTCCCATTGGTGGGCACCAATTCCATTGCAAACCTAGCTAGTTTGTCAAAATTTAAGGCATACTCAGTCACTGACAGATTCCCCTGAAGTAATCTGCTAAACTCTTAAGCTTTTGCAGCCCTGATGGCATCATTGTAGTACTTTTCATTGAACAGAGTCTGAAACTCTTCCCAACTCAGGGCATTGACATTTCCGATCTGAGATATCACTTCCCAAATTCAGGCATCCTCCCGAAACATGTATGTGGCACATGCCACCCTTTCATTACCAGACACCCTCATAAATTCAAGGATGGTGGTAACCATGCTCATCCACTGCTCAACCTTAGCTGGATCTGCACTACCCTTAAAAAATGGAGGGTGTTGTTTCCTGAACCTTTCATAAAGAGGTTCCCATTTACTTTCAGCCTCTAGCAACTGCTCAACTGTTGGCACCACTACAGGTGGTTCCTCTGGTAAAATGTTCCTTGCAGGAACCTGTTGTTGTCTAAGGAGGCAGATTTCTTCTTCCTGCCTCATAACTTTGGCTTGCAAATCAACAAACAATTGCTGCTAGTTATCAGGAGCTGGCTGAGGAATCTGACTCTGGTCATTCTCCTGACCCTGTCTATCATTCTGGCCCTGATCATCCTGGCCAGCTGTGAATCTATCTACCTTGGAAGCATATTATCAACTTATAATGTGCTGAAGCAATCAATACGGCCAGTTAGGCAGTGATAACTAAACCTTTTGCTGCCTCACGGTCCAAGATCAAGTAGATATTCATCCATATTCCACAATCATATAGATAAACATATTGATTCATGATCATAACATTTAACATTTAGAATTTAGCAATTAACAATTAACAATGCAAATAAGCATGTTCTAGCAATATAAGTATTATTAAGCACGTTCTTGCTTATCATGTAGCAGTCAAGGCCCAACCTTATTAATGTATCTCGTGTAGGCAGGTAAATCATTTATATTCTATTAAGTAGTTAAACACATAACCACATAAATATTTACCAAACCATGAGTCAAGCTTGTCTTCAGTGGCGAGTGTACATGCCCAGCCAGTCTACAGGAACCCTAAACCTTGGCACGCTCTGATACCAAGTTGTAACACCCTGGTTACTCCAAGACTATTACTATGGACTTTAAATAGTGCTTAACTCACTAAACAAGTCATTGGGTTATAAACGTGCATCTAGGTGTTATTAACAGGATAGTGTGAAAATCTCGGTCAAAAGGAATGGATATATTTTATTTAAAACGTTAAACTATACATGGGCCAAAAAAAAAAGTGTTTACAAAGTTATTTACAATCCAAAATGGTCATTACAGTATAAAAGTTACAACTCGCCGACCTAAGCGGCAAAAAATAGGGTTAAACCCTAGTTCCCCTGAGAAACACCTTGGCCGTGGTGGTCAAGCGGCCGCATATGTACACATCGCCACCTAAGCTCTCCACTCAAGGATGGGTGAGCATTTCTTTCCCTTTACCTGCACCACATAGCACTTGTGAGCCAAGAATCAGCAAGAAAACTTATTACTGCATGTATACAATATAAATAAATCATTCTGGGGCTTGCAGCCCTAAACAGATGGTGACTAATGAGTCACTCCCTGGGTAGGTGACTAATGAGTCACTCTCTGGATAGGTGACTAATGAGTCACACTCTAGGGCTTTGCACCCTAAGCCATGTGACGCTTCAGTCACCTGAGTCTTTTTGCCCTGGCTCTAAGTAACTAGCCTTTAGACTAGACCGGGGATTTATTTTTCTTCGACCTATAGGTCGGTCAAGCATTTAATGCTCATGTTGATTAGATCTAATCATTTTGGCCTATGTTAAACACATTAAGGCCACTCTCGACTCTTAAGCCAATACCATACGACCAGTGCTCCGTACTATTGCCGATCATGACTAATAAGTCAAGACTTCACGACCAATACTAACACTAATGTTGTTTCTGACTAATAAGTCAGTACCATTCACAAATAAGAAAAGCTGCTAAGCATTTACAATGCAATCAATGTCCATATATAGAGCACTCAACATGCCTCATCAATAACCATGTATGTCACATACTAGATGTAGTTTTCTTACCTCTGGTTCGAGAGTGAAATAATAAAAGAACTACCATTGAGAACGATCTATCCTTAGGCCCCTTAGCGGTCACCTAATCATAACCAAATATAAAATCCCATCAACAAAATAAGTAATAAAAGGTTCCTGGACCAAGACCTAGCCTTTGGGATGTCGAATCCTACTAAACCAGGTAGTAGGAACAATCCCGAGGCCTTATGTTTGAGTTCCCACAATTAAAACACCACTTTGGACCAATCTGCCCTTAAGCGCTGCGACCCCACACCTCTAAGTCGCGGCCTGCCTCCAAACAGAGGCACCAGCTACAAATAGCCTAAACCTCGCACCGCAGCCCGCCTCCCAGGCGCCGCGGCCCCAACGCCCTTCAGCTTCTTCTCTCATCTTCATAAAGCTTGGGCCACGGCGCCTAAGAACAGGGTCGTGGCCCCACCTGGAACTCGGCCAAAACCCTTCATTTTCCCCCTTTTAAATCACTCCATAACCCTATCCAAACATATCCAAATCCCAAAACAAAGTTCCCAAACATCCCAATGGCCCAAAACCATCAAAACCCATGCTTCAAACAACTTAAAAACTCATCAACACATAGAATCCAATTCAAAAATTAGAAACTCGAAAACTCAAAACTTAAAGCTTGGATTACCTCTGATTGAGTCGTTTTTTGCTAAATCCTCTGATTAATAAGCTTCTAATCTCCCTAGAATCGCTATAATTGAATCCTTGCTTGAATCTGAGTCCTAAAACTCAAGTTTCCTTAGAAAATGAGACAAACAGTAAAAAGGGATAACATGAGAAAGAGAAAAAAATGTTTGAATGTATTTTCCTTCTAACAGGTTACTTCAAGCTTAAGTAACCTCAAGTCCCAAAAATGCCCCCGAGGGTAAAATAGTCAAAATTCTTAGAATTTCCTCTTAATCTCACTAACTCTCAATATATCATCAAATAATCATTCTCATTACCCAATATCCCGATAATTGACCCCGTTATGACAAAACCGCTAACTTGCATTCTAGGATCATCTCATGCCGAATAGCTCGAACATATCCACATAATAATGTGGTCTCACCCATAAATCGCAACACATGCACGTAAATATACAATTGTGCTCTCAATGGCCAAAATTACAAAAATGCCCTTCTTATAAGAAGTGGGCCCACATGCATGAAATTATCATCATATAATAATATAACTCACATAATCATGCATATAATCATATAATTGCATATTAAATCAATTATGGCCCTCCTGGCCCCCTAATCCAAGCATTAAGTCACATTAGGGAATTTGGGACATTACAGTAGTTCTCCCAACGGTACACTAGATCAGGGTGTAGTGGCCATAATATCTTCTTTTGTAAACATGGGAGCACTCCATCTTCTATGATCTTCTGTCGAAAATATTGGAACGTTCCCTGTATTGTTATATTCTATTCCACCAGGACGACTAGAGCTGATGCCAGGTGTTTGGTGTCCTTAACTTGGTGGGTTCGCCTGTGCAATAGAATGTACTAGCTATTCTTGTACTTATTAAACTTGCAAATCACCAGACATGTCAATCAGCACTTTTGCACTATAATATGCCTCTAAATCGTACCCTGAGTCCTCATTATGTTCAGCTATTGGATCATCATTCACATTGGGGTTGTACTCATACTGGTTGTCCCTCAAGTCACCAATAGGACCTCCTAAAGTAGCTCCCTCAGGTCCAGCAGGATCTCCCACAAGATCTCTTTCTGGAACAAAAGTGCCCACCTCACTATGAACTTTATTAACACTGGGACCGGGAGTGGAATATGGATCTGCAATGGCAATCTTCTTAACAAGAGTGACACACAAGGCTGGCATTTCTTTAGATGTTACTCCTAAGAATGCACAAACACCAAGATCACTTTCAACAGGAACGGGTGTAAATGGTTGGTCGCCACATGTGTAAGGAACCTCCAATTTCAACCCATACATCTGTTTATCAACTTTAAGTTCCTTGTGCAATATGTCAAGAAGTTACAATTACGTTATATTATCCTTCATCGGTATCACCATGCATTGAGGGTCCTTGAAAATCCACTTCTTCCCTTCTAATTCCCAAACACCATTGTAAGATACAAAAACGTAGACTAAGGAACCTATGTTGGAAAAAAAAAACAAAGAAATTGTTAAAAAAACTGTAATTTTTTCACAAAGTCATGAAAAATAATATTATCGAGCTCTCATCGAGATATTATCGAGTTCTTATTGAGCTAATAGTTCTTAAACTGACCATAACCCTAACCAAAACCTTCATCGAGCCCCTATCGAGCACTCACCATTGAGCCATCGGGCAGCATCGAACTCTTAACATTACATACCCATCTGCCAATTATTGAGCCCCTATCGAGCACATATCGAGAAAACTACCAAACCAAATATTCTAGGGTCAAATCGAACCCCTATCGAGTTGTCATCGAGCACAATCGAGCAACAAAGCCTAAAATTATCCAGCTATAATCAAACTATATTGACCAACATCGAGCTTATGAAAGAGTCGTCTTCGACATACCATCGAGCCCCTATCGAGCTGTTATCGAGCAAAAAAGTTGCAGAAAAATGCAGATCGCGAAATCTCTCTAACAAACCCAAAAAACACACCAATATAGACTCAGATCTGTTTGAAATAGCCAAAAAACAAACAAACAATACCCAACACAAAAAATGAACAATCTTTTTACCTATGGGTTTTCTCCGACAAAAATCCTCAAAATGGATGTTTCCTTTGATATTGGGGACTTCACAGAGACATTGGAGATGACTAACAACGATTTCAGCAAGAAAATCATACAAATCCGTGGGTTTTGGAGAGGATTTCGTGAGAATGAGAGAGAGAGAAGAGAGAGGAAGAGAAGGTAAAAGGGATTCTTGATATAATGGGAGGGGTATTTTGGGTATGAGGGGAATGTTTAGCATCAAATTGAAAGGATGAATAGTGCTAGGATTTTTTTTGGTAATATTAGACTTTATATTAATTATAAATAGTGAAATTTTCACATGCATGGTAATGGTTTCCATTACCTTGTTTACCAAATTTTAAGAATGAGAAATAATAGTGGGATCCACATGTAATAAGGAGAAAAGAATAGGAAACGTTTTCTCCTCATCTTCTTAAAAAATGGGATTAAATTGAAAGTTTTTTTTTCTTTTTTTAAAAATTAAAAGACATTTAGTGTAACGTCCCAATTTCCCTAATATGGTTTAGTGCCTGGATTAGGGGGCCGGGAGGCAATAATTGAATTAATTAGATGCTTATGTGTTATGAGCATGTTATTATGTGAATTGTAGTATGATATGATTATGCTTGCATGTTTAAGTATATTAAATATGCATGTGGGCCCGTTTCTTATTAGAATGGTGTTGACTGCATTTTTGGCCAACGACGTGTAGACGTCAAAACGACAATAAACCTTCAAGAGAAAAATACGACACAGACAATTTTTATAGTGGTTCAGCCCCAATGTGTTGGTAATAGCCTAGTCCACTTAGAGTTATGATTATGAATCTACACTCAAGATCAGATGAACCTGAGTCAACTGAGTTTCTTCAGTGCAGATGAAAAGAATACAATATTTCTCTCAAGATACAAATACTCTCTTAGGAAAATTAGAATTTGAACCCCCTCCCCCCTGATGCCATGAGCTTTTGTATTTAGAAGCCCAGGATCGTACAAACGCAGTCCCTCATAATCGGGATCTTTCTGTTATTCTTTCAATATTTTAATTAATAATAACATGTAAAATACAATAACGTGCGATTCTTTGGGATAATATGAGAGATTCTTGCGTAGGTATGATCGATTCTAGCTGAAGCCGTTACTGGGATCTCTTGCGTAGCAATGATCTGTTTAGTCGGTCCACATCACACCCAGAAGGAAAACTGGAGGGCCAAAACACTTCTCCGGTCGGCCAAACCCTCACTGGTCGGCCAAGACAAGTGACTGGTCGGCCAAACACATGTCTAGTCAGCCAAACACTTGACTGGTCGGACAAGCACCTGACTGGTCGGACAATCACTTGACTGGTCGGACAAGCACATGACTGGTCGGACAAGCACCTGACTGGTCGGACAGCACCTAACTGGTCGGACAATCACCTGACTAGTCGGACAAGCACTTGTCTGGTCGGACAAGCACATGATTGGTCGGACAAGCACCTGACTGGTCGGTCATGACACTTGACTGGTCAGTCAAGAATCTTCACCGGTCTACCGGATTATCCAGCCATTCCTTGCCATTTGTCACTTCTATTGCCACATCATCGTTTTCAAATTTTGGGGATAACAAATGGCATTTTCGTAATTTTTACCTGTTGAGCATGTAATTGTAAATACGCAGGATATATGATTGCGACCACATTATTATGTGGATATATTTAAGTTACTTGGCACGAGACGACCCTAGGGAGCTAGTTAGCAGAAAAGTCACAACGGGGTGAAATACGCGGCTCAAGGTGAGCTTAGGGGTAATTTGGTAAATTACAGGGAATTATAGAGTAACGGGAATTAATTGGTGAAATATTGGTTTGATAGATTATATGAGATAATTTGAGGTTAGCGAGAATTATGAGAAATGACAACTTTGCCCTTAGAGTAACTACTGAGGTAAAATGGGGCAAGAGGCATTGTGGTCATTTGACCACATGAACCAATTGACTAAGCCAACAGCTGAGCTTAGCTCATTCATGTTCAAGACTTGCTCTTGAGTTTTGGGAGCTTTTGGAAGCTAGAGAAGAGTGAGCTTAGAGACCAAGTGTGGAAGCCAAGTCTTGGTGAAGATTGGAGCCAAGCTTTGTGGAGTAGCAATTGAAGAATGGGTTTGGGGATTGCTAGGGCCATCATATACCTCAAGAAATTCGAAATCAGAGGTAAGGCTTCCCTTATTTGGCATTCAATGGTGTTTTGAGTTTTCTATGATTTTTGTTTCTTAGTTTAAGGTTCTAAAGGGTGTTGTGATGGTTTGAATGGTGGGTTTTATTGCCTAGACTTACTATATAGTTTATGTGGTTGGAATTCAGTTAGAAACACTTGGGTGGGTTGAATTCAAGGTCTGAACTTGCTGGGAATCGCAATGGTGCGAATTTGGGGAAGAACACTTGTGTTTTGGGCCATTTTCGAGTTTCTGGTGACCTAGCGCGATCGCGCTAGTGTCACAGAAAAGGAGAGATTGAGTTTGATTTGGGGGCTCAAGTTGTGGGGCTTAACCGCGCCAGTGGGCCAGAAGCCCCAAATTTTATGTGGGCGCGATCGCGCCAGGGACCTCGAAAATGATGAAATGCTGATTTTTAGGGCTAGGCCCGGGGGCTTGGGAAATTTGACTTGGGAGCCCGCTTGGGGGCTCAGGGGACATTTTTAGCACCCCGTTAACAGGAAACCATGGTTGTAAGAGTTAGAGTTTGGTTTGGAACTTAGGTTCTGGGGTTAAGTCTTGATGAACATATATTCGTGTTGTGACTAGGGTTTCTGCCAGGCTCGGGTCAGGTTTAGCACTCGAGGTCGTTTCATTATTCGCATGAGGATTGAGGTAAGAAAACTGCACCCGATGCATGAGATATGTGATTAGGGCTTGGCCCGTTGTTTAATGTATTATGATCAGGGCTCGACCTAATTGTCAAATGTATTATGATTAGGGCTCAGCCCAACTATTAAATGTAATATGATTGGGGTTTGGCCCAACGGTTAAATGTAATATGATTGGGGCTTGACCCAAATGTTAAATGTAATATGATTGGGGCTCGACCCAACTGTTAAATGTAAATATGATTAAGACTTGAGCCCAGCTAATGAACATGATTATAATTATGTATGTGTATACCTATGTAAGTACATTGTAACACGTTGTATCTGTGGATGATGAATGTATTATATGTATGTCTGTCCCTGACTGGGAGGCTCGACTTATAAGTCGGAGGTCTTTCTATTACACCTAACCAAAAGCTCGGCCAGCTAGTCGAGGGTATATTTGATTAAAGAAGGGCTCGACTTATAAGCCAAGGGACAAAGAGGGGCTCAGCTTATAAGCCGAGGGACAAAAAGGGGCTCGACTTATAAGCTGATGAACAAGAAGGGCTCGACTTATAAACCGAGGGACAAAATGGCTTGACTTATAGGTCGAGGGATTACAAGGCTCGGTTTATAAGTCGAGGATTTACATGGCCTGACTTATAAGTCGAGGATTTACAAGCTTGGCTTATAAGTCGAGGATTTAAAAGCTCGACTTATAAGTTGAGAATGTACCAGGTCAGCTTATAAGTCGAGGGTTCACAAGGCTCGACTTATGAGTCAAGGGTTTGCAAGGCTCATCTTATCAGTCGTGATCAGCATTGTGCGCGCTGAGCTCAGGCTGTTATGGCTAGGCCACCCTGGGAGTGCATCATGCACTTGACTGGCTCGGATGCCACTTGAACAAATGGGCATGCGACATACACTTGTGTGACCCTATGGTCACTTACTTGTACAGTGCATATGCTTGGTTTCAGTTATTACTGTTAAGCATGCTATTATATTATGTTGACTATCTGAGTCTATTAATATGTTTTCTTGTTGAGTCTTTTGGCTTACGGGTGCTTTGTGGTGCAGGTAAGGGTAAGGAGAAACTTGGCCATCCATGAGTTGGAGAGCATTAGGGCGATGTGTACATATGCAGTCTGATCGACCGCCACGACCGAGGTATCGCAGGGGAACTAGGGTTGGACCCTGTTTTGCCGCTTAGGTCGACTTATTTTGTAATCCCTGAGTTGTAAAAAAAAAATTTAACTTATATTTTGGGATCCCATGTAAAGTTCAAGGTTTTCTTTTAATGGAAATGTTTATTCATTGACCAAGATTTTTAATACATGAACCCTTAGTGGCTTAATCACATGTTTTAGTCCAAATGGCTCATTTAGCGAGTTCATCACTAATTTTAAGCACACGTGGTAACAGACCCTAATTACATTTAGACCCTACAACTATATGTTTACTATAAACATCATTTTATTTATAATTTTTTTCTTAACAATGTTAGTTAATCAAACTTAGTAAGTATAGAATTTGATAAATTAGGTTAAAAAATATTATTATATTTATGTGCAATATTTAGTAAATATAACATTGTGTGTGTGTTTTTTTTTTAAATATATATCTCCCATACTATAAAAATTTATGAATATTTTTATTCACTTTTTAAAATTAATAAATGGAAAAAAAAATATATATATTCTTTTTAAAATAGCAATTTAGTTAATCTTAATATTCTGATTCTGTTTCCTTATTATGTAAACAATATAAAATGATTCTCATTCCCTTTATAGTCAATTTTAGTAAACAACTTAAAAATATAATGATTCTAATTCCAATATATTTTATTTTCATTCATTTCTCCAATTGATTTATTTTGATTCCGATTACAATTTAATAAACGTGCCATACATAATTACACTATAATTGTTTGGTTAAATAAATATGTGTAAGGTGATGATTCCTACTAATTACATCCAACTTCAATTGCCATATTTTTTCAAAGTACATTTACATGTAACTTTGAACAATACTATGTTGCGCTCAAAATAGTAGAGGGTTTGACATATTGAATCTAACAAAAAACGCATTGTGATATACATAAAGCGAGAGCATTACTACTAGATCCCTTAAATATTTAACAATAGATGAAGATGAAGTGATATTTTATATAATTTCAAGTATTAAAATAATTCAATTACATAAAATATAATCTATGTGATATTGAACACCTTACAAACACCTTATAACAATACTCATAATGCAAGTGTGTAAAATGGAGGGATGGAAACCAAATTTCACATGGCTCTATACAAATAGAGTAGAGTGTCGCTAGTTGGTTTCCACCTCCTTTAGGTTAGGTCCTCTCAAATTCAATTTTATTTTGATGTGGCTATGGAGAAAAACATGGATTTTGTCGGGATAAATGTTGTAATTCCTGATTTCTGTAAAGTTCCGTGTGCAATGCCGTGGGATGGGAATGCGGGGACCAAAGCCGTCTAATTATTTTGAGGTTGTTATTTTTAATGTATAGTTAGCGTTTTTTTTTCTCCACCCAATGATTTTTTTTAACACTATCTATGGTATCGTCTCTTTTTATTCTCACTTTGGACCAAACCAAATTATGTGGTTGTTTTGTTATATTTCTTGTGCTACAATGAGGTGAGATGAGGTCATCAATTTTCTATGGAAACTAATTGTGCTAGTCTTCTTTCAATTATCTGGAATAGATGCCCCTAAAAAGACCTGAGATGCTGCTAAGCATCCAATTGAGTATATAAAAGCAGTTTATAGTCATTTTTTAGCTTATCTTTATAAAATAAAAGTATAATAGTATCTAAAATATGTGCTAAATTTGTCCCATGCTAAAAATTATATCAAATTTAGTACAAAATATAATATATGTCAAATTAAAGCCTCAATAAATATCATATTTTTTAATTAATCATTAATACAATTTATTAATTAAAATTTGTTTTTTAATTATTAATTTATCTTTTAATAATTTTTTTGAATGTTTTGTATTAGTTATTTTGTACTATTAGAGTACAAATACAAAAATTAGTTAAATATAATATTAACACATATTTTAGAACAAATTTGACACAAAATATATTTGATCCATTGGTCATAGTTCCCTAAATACATTAGTGTCACTTTGCTTTAACCCCAATAGATACGAGAATACTCTCCGGCGAAGATATGTAATAGTTTTCTTTATTTATTTTTTTTATTAGAAAGACTTATATCTAATCTAATAATTCAAATTGCATCTTCTTTTTGTTTGTTGATATAAAAAGTTCGAACAAAAATATGGATATTTTTCCGACAAAACAATTTGATTCCTAATTTTACATACAGCAGTAATAAGCTTTTAGCCTATTAAAAAAAAGCCCTATTATTAAGTCCATCTACTCCTCTACCAAAAAGAACACAAAAAAGGACTCTCCCAACTAAAGGGAAAATAAAGAGAAGCCAGAAATAGAGAGCACGTGTTTTATAACGGCACAACAAATCACAGTAGCAAGTGACAACTAACAACCACAAGTCCACACAGTACACACCACTCGTCTCCGGCACGTGTAACGAACGCTCTTCAGTAAGTATTTTTTTTTTTTAGTAGAGTAAGTAAGTCATTTAATCCACCAAGTTGAAAGAAAAAAAAAAAAACACTCTTCAGCTGGGTGGCATGGCAAATTTTTATTTGACGTGGACACGTGGCACAACATCTTAATTCCAGCCTCAACTGCGAAGTGAGCATGCCACGACGACGTTTCAGGTTCCTCCCCAGAAAAAACGGAAACAACCAACTCTCCAAATCCAAATGGCTTTTGCTTCAGTACTAATATTAGGAAGGAAAGGGGAATCGAGTCGCTCTAAATCTGATTGGGGGAGGAATTCAATTCTCTTATCCAATAATCCCAACTCTGGGATGGAATAATCTGAATCAGTACTACTATTATATAAATTAGATGTTCTTAAGTTCCGCATTTCCAATTCCATTGCCAACTTGTACCGGTCTCATTGGCACTACCATTATTCCGGAATCCGATTCCCTCTCACTACTACTACTACTACTCCCACTTCCACTACCTCCCCTTTTGCCTCTTCCTCTTCTCCCCAAATGCCTATTTAATCCCAACATGCGAATTCCCAAGAAGCCCGTTTCCTTTTGCTTCTCTTTGTTTTCACCTGACGTTTTTCCTCCCGCTTATTCTTCCCGTATTCGACTCGTTTCCGGAACTTTCACTCTATCGGATTCTTTTCCCGGAAAGAGAAAAGGGATTTGTTTCGGAGGTTAGTGTATGTCGATTTTTACTTTAAAAAGAATATCACTCTTGCTTGCCTTTGTTTTGCTGTGTAAGGAACTGTTGCTTGTGGGTTTTCTTGGAAAGTTTAGGAGTCATTACTGGGGGTCAGATAGAAAAGAATGGTAGTGGGTTTGGGTTTTGGATGTTGAGTAGACGACTGTTAAAGGAGCAACCTTTTTTGTTTCTTTTAATCTAGTGTTGGATTTTTAGGTGTTTCTTGGAGCCTAGCTTGGAAGATTGTTAGAGTTGGAACTTAACGTGGTGCCCAGGTAAGCTCGTTAAGGTTTTTTGGGGAGGTTTCTTTTTTCTCTTCTTGTTTTCAAACTTCGTTTCTTCATTCTTTAGTTTCCCTTAGTAAAATGGTGTTTCAGGATTTTTGTTTTTTTTAGTAATGGGTCTGGCGAGAAGTCTATTTTGAAGATTAGGAGCACTCGTTTAGTTGGGATTGTTACGTGACGTATTATGTTGGCTTATCGTATAGGCTTGAAGTGTATCGTGTGCTGTTTTCATTAAATGCTTTTGGCTTTCTTAAACATTTAGTTTTTGTCATTTCTTTCCACTGTTTGAACTAAATAATTAGTCCTTATTCTGAAATCTATCAGGAGTTAAGCAGTTGCATTCTGGTTATTCAATGGAGGAAAGTCATGGGACTATTGTAGGTGACATGAAATCACATCCATGCATATGGTCATCACCGGAAGGGGGACGTAAAATTAACGTAATTGGAAAGCAGATCTTTTGTAACCGATCACTGAATATGAAGAATATTGTAGCTGTGGGATTTGATATGGATTACACTTTGGCACAATACAAGCCAGAAACTTTTGAGTCCCTTGCTTATGAAGGCACTATCAAGAAGTTGGTGAATGATTTAGGATACCCACGTGAGGTTAGTTTCCTTTGTTTTTTGTTGTTTGAGTTTGACCATTATGTGTAATGGGTTGATTAAGCTCGATGGCTTTTGCAGTTGCTGAATTGGTCATTTGATTGGAAATACATGGTCAGAGGGTTGGTTCTTGATAAGAAAAGAGGCAACATCTTAAAGGTTGGCCTCAGTTGTTTGATCTTTCTATTTTGCCTTCTTTTTGTTTTAAGTTATGTTGCTTTAGCTTGAGTCTCCTCGCTCACAATTGTGCAGATGGATCGTCACAAGTATGTGAAAGTAGCCTACCATGGATTTAAAGAATTGTCCAAGGAAGATAAAGTTGGCATTTATGGAAGTACTCTTACAAGGGATGCTTTCGATGAGCCTGACTATGCTCTCATTGATACCCTTTTTTCACTAGCTGAAGCCTACTTGTTTGCTCAATTGGTTGACTTTCGTGACAATAATCCTGGAAAAGTTCCCGACACCACAGAGTAAGAACATGACATCCTACTTTTTTTTAGGAGGGTGCATCATGTCAGTGATATATGATTCTTGTCATGACTTTGTCTGTAATTTATGTTTTATGTTCTCCAGTTACGCTCGCATGTATAAAGATGTTCGAGCGGCAGTTGATTTGTGCCATCGTGATGGAACTCTAAAGCAAATGGTTGCAAAGGATCCTAAAAGGTATGGATGTTCTCTGTTTTGCTTTGAATTCAGAATTTGACTCATTCAATAAACTATTCAATTGTAGGGTGCTAGTATTGCATAAAGTGAAGTTGATTAACTGGGTTTTTTATTTATTTTTTTCTTCTTTCCTGTTGAGTGTGTAAGTGTGTTAAATTAACCTAAACGGTACTACAAAGAAAAAGATACCTATAAAAAATGACAGCAAGCTTCTGTGATTGTGACCCGTGCTTCTATTGCTGCTTACTAGGTATATCAATGAAGATACTTCAATAGTACCCATGCTGAAAATGCTCAGAGATTCTGGTCGATCTACATTCTTGGTGACAAACAGGTACTGGCGCTTCTTTTCTTATTTTTTCTCCTTATGAATATGTTAATATTAATGATCAGATATTCTTTAAATTGTATAATTTACAGTTTGTGGGACTATACAAACATCGTGATGAATTTTCTCTGTGGAGCCCGAACAATGGATGGAGTTAGAAAGTGCAATTTTGATTGGCTTCAATACTTTGATGTTGTCATCACTGGCAGGTAATAATCTCTTTTGATTCTGGAACTAATGGACCGTGTTACATTTGGGAAACGTAATGTGATTTTACTTCAGGCATCCATGGCTTAGGATAATTCATTTTCTTTGTATGTTATTAGATATTTTTTAATCAATTGTCTATACAGTGCAAAGCCAGGATTCTTTCATGATGATAGTCGTGCAAATCTGTTTGAGGTCGAACATGTGTCTGGAATGCTACTCAATACTGATAATGGCTCTCCTATGCCTCAGGTTAGTTGCAAGACATTGTGAATTCTGGATAAACTTATCCTTCTGTTTTAGCTTTTATTCTTTTCAAGTTATAGATTAATTTTTATTATATATGAAAAAGGTGGGAGACACTTCACCTAGCTTTTCAGTAAAGGGACCGAACAAGTCTTGTAGAGTTTTCCAGGTAACTTATTTCCATTTTTAAATAATATATAACTGCACTTTTATGCACTTCTTAATTTTAATTTAGGCTTCCAATATTTTCATATTATAAATCGGTGATGTGAATATGGTATTCCAAAATTTTCTAATGTCTTTATTTCTGTTGATCTACTGATTCAGGGAGGCAATGTTGGCCATCTGCATAAATTACTTACAATTGAGTCAAGCTCTCAGGTGAATTGTTTTTTCTATATGTTTATTAGATTGAAGTATATGTATAGTTGTAACTCAACAATATAACCATCTCAGAAGTGATGAAAAAAATTGCGTACAAATTTGACATTTTATTTTCTTTTGGTATAAGTTTTGTCATATTGGTGGTGTCAAATCAACGAGGCCTGTGCTTAATGTTAGAACTGTTTGTTCAGTAAGAATTATAAAATGTTTTGATAGTTTTTGTGTTTTTTAATTTGTTTATTAACTTGTCTCAACTTTTCTACAGGTTCTCTATGTTGGGGACCATATCTACGGAGATATTTTAAGAAGCAAGAAGGTTCTTGGTACTTCTTCTTCCTTTTATATATATGCATTGCAAATTTTTCTTTCTTATACATGATATGATTTATGAACTTCGATTGATATACTTTATGTAATATAATACTTGGATGCACATTTGTGACTAATGTGCCTAATATACATTTTAAGAATGCTGCTCTCAATTTTTTCACGTATGCCATTATGTGCAGGGTGGAGGACAATGCTTGTTGTTCCAGAGCTAGAGCGGGAGGTTGAACTACTTTGGAAATTGAGAGATACTCGCAAGGTGTCTAACGGAACTTCCGGTTATTAAAATCTTCTTGTAAAGTTTTAAACATAATTAGCCAACATATGAATTATCATGCTTTAATATGTTAGGGTTTAAGACAAACATCTATTGACGTAGTTTATGCAGGAACTTCGTTTGTTAAGGAATCATCGTGATCTCATTGAAGACAAAATTCATCATTTGAAATGGTCTCTCAAGTAAGTATTTATCCATAATGCCATTTTACTTGATTATTCACTTGGAAATAAAATATTTACTTTCAAGTTTCATTCTGCATCTCAGATTTGACGATATCAATGAAGGGAAGAAGAAAGAATTGACTTATGAGCTAGATGTTTTAGAGGTTCGGCCATTATCCAACAATAATTACTTTCCATCTAATTTAGCACATTATAAAAGAAAAGAAGAACAAATTGAAAGCCACTTTTCTTGAATGTTATGAACTAATGTCAAATGGATTTGTTTACTTTTTTAAGTTTGTTATCTTACTTTTCATTGTTTCCATACACTTTACAGACTGAAAGGGAGCAAGTGCGTTTAAGTCATCAACAAGCTCAACGGGAAAATCATCAAAAGGTAGGGATTCTATCCATCCCATATGACAATTTTCATTAAACTTAACTTGAGAGTTTGAATTGTTCTTTCTTTTGGCCAATTTGTCACAGTTCCATACAGTCTGGGGACAACTCATGAAGACTGGTTATCAGAACTCTCGCTTCGCACATCAGGTATGATATACGTATAACCTTTTTACTGTAACACATTTTTAATTTTTATTGAGAAATTATGAAATGCATATGATGAGTATATACTAAATATTTATAACGCTACGGCTCTGTCAGATTATGTTGACAATGTGTTCTTTCACTCACTCTCGTGATATTTTTATTTTTGGGGTATTGATTCCATCCAGCTGTATTGAATATTGTTGCATTTGCTGCAGGTCGAGAGATTTGCCTGCCTATATACCAGTCAAGTGTCAAACTTAAGCTTGTACTCTCCAGATAAATACTACAGGCCTAGTGAAGACTTTATGCCCCATGAGTTTGATATCATCCCCATGTGAGAGCGTTGTTGGTTGGGAGGAAGCATGAAACAATAATGAAATTACTTTAGATACAAAAGCCGTGGGTTTAATTAGCTGAATTGCCCATTATTTAAACCACCAACTGCATTTGATAATTGTACTTGTAAGACTGAAATCCCTGTATTTCTTTTTACCATTAAAATTTCGGACCCAACTTTTATTTCTCATTATGAAAATTTGGGTATTTATTGCTCGTATAGAGGTGGTACAGTTTAGGTAAGCGGTACGCCTCTCTTCTTACAACATTTATTACGATGACAAAAAAAATTTCATCTTTTTCAGTCTACTTGACTGAACGCTCTGAAAATCTTCTTGGTCATTTCTAATGTTTGAAATATTGTGGGAAATTTTCACTATATATGCATCCTAGTAGGGCATACATAATTTTATAAAATATGCCAAACTTTAAATACTATATATGTACAATTTTGGACAAAATTACCTCTCCCAATCCAACTATCTCCCTCATTCTCTAACATCTAAGGGTTGATTGGTTCAAAATTAAAAAAACAATATACTTGAATTGTTTTGAAATGACTTATTTTGACTTTTCAACTTGTTGATTGGTTTGTGGTTTTATATTTCAAATAGTTGTGTTGTGGGTACCATTTATTGTAGTCTAAAACTTGAAGCATTTCTATAAGAAGATACCATAAATTATCATTTCCAATTTTTATGTGTAATGCTACTTTATTTTCAAAAGTTTGTTTTGGGTTTGTTTGTGGAAAACACCTACCAATCAATTATTATGTGGATCCATTTATATTTTAAATATTCAAATCAACAAAATTGTATTTGAATTCTATACCAATTGAAGTCATATTAATGATTAAAAATCTAAAACATAAAATCAAGAAAATATTAATTTAAACCAATTTATAGATTTTAAACACATTTTTGCATGATTTTATTGGTTTTGATTGCGATTTTAGCAAAAACGATGCCCAACAAACGATGCAGAATGATACGTAGCAATGGTGCTACGATGGTCCCATCAAAACATGATTTTAGAGGCGCAAAATGATGCCCAATGAAGGTCCTTCGATGATTTTGCATAAAATTTGACAAACTTTCTAGTGAGGCATAAGTTTTCACTCGATTTTTGGTTGTTGGTTTGAGGGATATTTTTTTTGAGATCTACATTTTTAGAGTGTAAAAGCTTACATTTAGAGTATGCAGAAACCTAAAATTTCGATTATTTAAGTCTCAATTTTTATTATGACCTCAAACAGACAGATCTCAAAATATGAGGTTCAACACCCCAAATTTAAGGTTCTACACTAACTAAATATGTAAATTTTGAAAGAAAAAAAAAACCAAAATAACAAAAATCACCTCAAACCGACAACGGAATAAAAAGTTGTCTCACCAAAGTTTTTATCAAATTTTATGCAAAACCATCGTAGCACTATCGCTAGGCATCACTTTTTGCCTCCAAAATCATGTTTTGAAGGGACCATCATAGCACCATCGTTTGGACATTGTTTTGCATAGTTCTTCTCCTCTAAAGTCATGTTTTGATTGGACCATCGCAACACCATTGTAGGACCATCATGAGCATCATTTTACATCGTCTTTTACTTCTAAAATCATGATCTGATAGGATCATTGCTAGGCATTGTTTTTGCTCAAAATCTACAAATTTAAAATTTGAAAAAATCGTGATCAAAATCAATATATCATACACAGATGTGTTCAAAACCTATAAATTAGTATCTTAAATGAATATGTTAGTATTTTTAAGTTTCGGAATTAGCTTTGAATCATTAGAGTTTCAAAAAAAAAAATTTGATGGGTGGTGGCGATGGTTGAGGTGGTGCTCTGCCGCTATGGGGAGTTGGTGCTCTGCTATTGTGGCAGTGAGTACGAGTTTGAGGGAGAGAGAAACTAAGATGTTAGAGAGAAAAGGGGATGGTTTGAATGGGAGGGATAACTTAGTCAAAAATTGTAGGAAAGGCATATTTTAAGTGCAGTCTTTAAAATTGGCATATTTTGTAAATATGCTCTATAAGGATGAATATATAGTAAAATTTCCCATGTTGGGCCAACTAGTCATCGATGATCCATTTGCATTTGCTTCGTAAGTATTTCATCAAGTAAAAGCAAGAATCACCATTTATTGGTAATATAAATTCTATGTAACATGTATATATAATTCGGAAAAATCAATTACATCTAAAATTGGCTTGGGCAATAAAAACATGCTTTCAGAACCAAGTACTACTAGCTTTTAACTTACCAGCTCCAAAAATTTATCTCCAGATCCAAAGTCATGGTAGGAGAAAAGGGCTGTTCTAATAAAAAGACAATTCAACACTGGCTCAGACGATATGGAATCATGGAACTCGTTGGTTGAGTTGTGGAACGACAACGTTGAGTTCCCATCCCACAAGATAAACTCACATGAAACACTATTAAACTTTAATGCTCATCTTGCTTTTCTAAGTCTTGCATTTCAACAGGTTCAGGGAAAATCTCACTAGACAATCTTTTGTTGGAAGATGAGTGGTCATTACCACCACTGCCCTGAGACCCTACTCTACTGGACTGTTTGAAGCTGCTGAAATTCTCTCTGTTCCCATAGCCTGGTACAGCAGCAATATCTGATGACGAGCTGTGCCGCCAGCTTCCAAAGAAGGCAGCACTCCAAGACAATCGAGATGATGTCGTCCGCAGCCTCGCAGAGCTGGAACTCTCCATTCTGACTACCTTCAAAGGGTTCTCCAATGCTTTGAGAATGTGTTTCATGAGGGGGCGTTTTGATGGCTTTGGGTTTAGGCATGATCTGGCTACAATTGCCATGGCCCATACCTCTTCCAAGAGATCTTCATCAACGATCAGAGATGGATCAAGGATCTTGTTTACGAGTTCTTTGTCATACATACTGATGTTACGCACAGTACTGTCCAACCATTCTTTTGTGGCGGCATCATCTGTTTTGCTGATGCCAAGTTTACCAGTCACGAGCTCAAGTAAAACTTTTCCAAAACTGTAAACATCTTGAGTGCAAATTGCCAAAGATGAGGCTGTCCATTGCAAAGAAAAAAAAAGCTTCCGTTATTGACTTGAAAATGAAAGATAAAATGCTCATGAACAATTAGTTTGTTTTTATCATATGCAGAAGCACTTTCGTTGTATTGTTAACCAAATTAATAATCCCAACTCAGAGCCATTCAATTTTTATGTTGTTTTTTAGTGTATCTGAGTACGATAATAAAGAAGTTTAGACAAAATAAAGATACTCACCAGAAGGGCCTGGCTCAGATGTTCTGCAAAATAACAAGGAAACGTAATTTGTGAGTCCACGATTGTGTAAGAGATATTAAAAGTTAAAAAATTAGAAGCCTAGCGAAACCATACAAGTACTCAAGAAGAAACAAGTTTCACAATGTTCACCAGAACCAAAAATAGTGTAAGGGTCAACTAAAAAGACTTACTGTTGCTTCCTCAATAACCTGTTGAGAACCTTTTGGTTAGCATCCCCTTCTTGGATATGAACCTCACTCAAGCTTCCGATTCGCACTTCATATTTATCATCTAGAAGGATACTACTTGCTTGAATATCCCTTTTATCATGAAAAATAAATAATACTCTGTTATTATTTGTGTTGTGGGGGGGGGGGGGATCAAGTTCTTTCACTTTAAAAAAATGCATCATCCAACACTATATTATAAATAGAGATTCAAAAAGATAAACCACCAGCCAGAATATATACTCAACAACTTCAGCAAAACTTGTTACCATGAACTATTATCAAAAATAACTTCTGTGCTAAAGTTATTAAACGCAGAGACCAGAAGTTATGAAATTTTTTCCATTAAAAAGAAATAAATTATATATGAAAGTATGCAATAAAGTTCCTCACTAAATCAACAATTCAGAAGCAGAGATTGAAAAGGTAGCCATACCTATGAACAAAGGGGGGATTGCATTCATGGTGTAGGTAAACAAGAAATTCCGCAGCTCCTATTGCAATCTTTAACCTTGTAATCCAATCCATGGACTGTAAGCCGTCATCTCCCAAACTGACAATACTGTGCAATGAATTACCCAAATCTCCGTTTGGCATGCACTTGTAAACCAAAAACTTATCGTTCTCATTCTCCAAGCAGTGTCCCAATAGTGGGACTAATCTTGTATGCGAAGCTTTGCGGAAGAAGTCCAATTCCATCATATATGATTCGTTCTTGCAAGAACTCAAATCCACCTTCTTAATAACTACTGGGGTTCCTTCTAAAAACCCTTTAAACAGGTCCCCGGAGTGCCCATGCTTGATGAGATTTGTCTCACTAAAATTATTAGTAAAGTGGACAATCTGCTCATAAGTAAACGACTCTCCCAGACCTGAAAGGTATCCTAGGTCTTTAGGAAGTGAAGGGTTGGCTCCTTCTGAAACAGGCCCTGCATTTGCAGCCCCTCTTTCACTTCCAACGTTCATATTGCGACATTTTAGGAACACTACAAGAACCAATACTAGAAGCACAATGAAGCCAAGTCCACCAAATACTCCAACCAGTATGAATATCAGTCTATTTTTGCTCTTCGATTCTAACTCTTGGGGACTTGTTGGTTTTGGGGCCCCAGAATTATAAAAAATTAAGTTCCTTTCATCATAGAACTTTGTACACTCCTGCAAGTTTCTCTGATTTGGCAACTGTAGGCAATTATTAGAAAGATTGGTATTATTACCTAAACTTTCAGATGCCTTTCCTTGGAAATAATTACCAGACAAATCAAGGGAGCGCAATTGCCAGAGCGAAGAAGTCAAATTTCCA
Source organism: Humulus lupulus (assembly GCF_963169125.1). Classification (NCBI taxonomy): domain Eukaryota; kingdom Viridiplantae; phylum Streptophyta; class Magnoliopsida; order Rosales; family Cannabaceae; genus Humulus; species Humulus lupulus. Next base: position 193,924,071 of record NC_084802.1, read on the forward strand.
TATAACAAGTTGTTTGAGAGGTTGAAAGTAGCATTCTTGGTACTGACATTTGAGCTCGGACTTGGCAGAGCTCCAGTAAACTTGTTTCCTGATAAATCAAGTACCTGAGAGTTGGGAATAGACCAGAGTGAACCAGGAAGAGTACCATCGAGTTTATTTTCACTCAGAATCACAACTCGCAACTGAGAAAGGCTAGAAAACAAGCCCTCTGGCAATGGACCCTCTAGACCATTAACACTAATATCAATTACCCTCAAGCTCCTCAAACTAGTGAATTCTGAAGGCAATGACCCAGATAAAAAATTCTTGCTACAATTTAGCTCAACAAGTTGAGAAAGTCTACTCAACTGAACAGGTATAGAAGCGGTAAGACTATTATCAGAAGTACTTAAAAACTCAAGTCTCGAGAGGTTACCTAAACCTGATGGAATCGACCCAGAAAAGAAATTTGAAGAGAGGTCAAGAGTAGAAAGATTTCGTAGTGAGGAAAACTCAGATGGAATCGACCCGGTAAGAGAATTACGGGAAAGATCAAGAACCGATAGCTCTGATAACTGCCCCATTGAAGAAGGGACACTACCGGAAAGGCCATTGCCAGAGAGATACAAGGAATGAAGGTTGCTCAAATCGCCAAGTGACTGAGGTATTGGACCAATAATCGAACAGGACCGGAGATCGAGCACCTTAAGTGCATTAAGGCTTTGGCCGAATAAGTCGGGTATAGGCCCAGGAAGCGAAAACCCGGACGCGTTGAAGGAAGCAAGGAGAGTCAAATTGGCTAGGCCATCGACGGCGAACTGGGGTTGGAGTCGGCCTTGCCGGCTTCGCTGGAGGCCTGAGACAGTAAGCCCAACGACTAGACCATTTTCGTTGCACTGGACCCCGGTCCAGTTACATGGATTGACCTTTATGGGCCAATCTCTTCCTCTGAGCCCAAGTGACGCCCGGAGGTCGCGTAACGCCGACCACTCAGCTCTGGAGCTCAACCTCACTTGCTGAGCTAAACCGCACTGAATAAACAAGACCAAAAAAAGAAGAACCGTAAAAAAACCAACTTGAGCTTCCATGGGTACTTCTGATAATATTCAGCTGAAGTTCATGAGGGTCTATGAAGCTTCATTTCATCTTCTTGACTTCACAACCTTAGCTTTGAGTCTCACACAACACAAAATGGGATTCGGGCAATGACCCAAAAGGAAGAAACTTTTTCTTGTGTTGGGTTTCCGAGAAATTCTTAGCTCCAATCACGAGCTTCAATTCTGCATGCTTCGTTGCTCCTCTCAAAACACACAACCCAAAAATACCCAATAGCACAAACGACACCAGAACAAGAATTATATATCTATATAAAATATTTTATACAAATATACAATCTTTTTATAATTTTTTCTCTGAAATAATCTTAATTAGAGCTCAGTATAGATGTGGACATTGAGATGGCACGGGCTTTGAAGAAGAAGGTAAAACAATAAATGAGGACAATAACAACCATGGCCAACTGCATGAACTGTTTTTCTCTGCAGGACACCGGAGCTATTAATGAACCTGGAACTGGGAGCTTTCTTCAGTGTCACAATTATTATTTTGGGATGTGTTTTTGTAAATGCTGCTGGTGCGGTGGTGGTGGTGGTGTTGGTGTTGGGCTAACTAATAAGTTTTTCTTATTTGGGGTCCTTCCTTGGTGTTTCGCTGACCCAACGTTGACCTTTTCTTTGGTTTAGTTAAGGCGATAAGCTTTCGAGTTTAATTACAGTACATGCCTTCAAATAAAGTTAAGCCGCCTCAACCAAAGTTTCAAATTTCAATCTTTAGAAAAAGAATACCGGGACAACTCGAGCATAAAAACAAAAATTAAAAAGTTTTTTATGGCCCCCCCTTCGTACCCAATTGAGTTGATGTTTTTCCTTTTTTTCTTGTTCTTCTCTTAAATTAAAATATTGGTTTCTCAAAAATAAATAAATATTTTTAGGGTGAGGTATTCTTAATATAGTATTTTGTATATATGCTGTATTCAAACCTTTAAGTCAAGCATAAAATCGATTTCGAAACGTATACCATGGAATTTGCATGTTTTTTTTCAATCAAATGTTTGATTTGAAGGGATATGTTACATTTTTATTTTTTATTTTTTAAAGTAAGTTCGTTTTAAATATATTTTTTTGGTAAATTCAACAGTGTGTCAGGAAAATTATTTTGTAAAGAATTTATTAACATAAACTAATTTGTAAAAATAATATTGTGAAAAGTTTATTTTTACTAATTATTCTGATTTTAATGTATAATTATATAACTACGGAGAACATATATATATATACTTTTAGAAACAAAAGAAAATAAATTAGGAGAGAGTGGGATTATTAATTGGTTTCATTATTCTAAAAACATCACTTTCGCAAGAAAACTATCTAAAATTGGGTTGTCACTATTATAAAGACAATTCAAAAGGATCCACTATCCATGGCCTTTGAATTTTCAGAGAAATTAATGTTTATATTGCGAGAACAGAAGGTTTGATTACATGTTTACACTATTTGAGATAGACAATTATAGCCCAACCTCACTCTATAAGATTCCCCGTAGAAAACAGAAAAATGCTCTGCAATAACAGCAATAATAATAGTAATAAATAAATAAAATTGAAAAGTTAGCCGTTGTCACTTTCTCACACGTTCTATTATTTTTTTGGTTCAATTAAGATAAGATGACCAGAAAATGAATCTTTTACACAACATGATTAGTTTTATATTACTACATAGCATGAATTATCTTATCGGTATAGCCACACCAAACACCAAAGCCGCAGTAAAACAAGGGATCAGAATTTCGAGAGGGAATTAACTCTTAAATTATTATTATTATTATTATTTTGGAAATAGGGTTTTGAAGTAATCAAAATAAATACCGATAAATAAGGCAATTCCATTATTTAAAATTAATGAACCAACACTATCTTCAAATTCAAGTAAACTATTGCTCCAAATAAATTTGCTGATTTGCTTACATTAATTTTCTCATAATTAATCTCGAGCAATTTTAAATAAGTGTTAAAACCAGTCAGTCAATCTTTAGAACTCGCATACAATAATTATAGAAACCTTCCAAACAAACCAACAAATTCCAAGTCATCAACAAATTTCATTGAAAATTCTATCCACCTTACCTTAATTTTGCTACGTTTACTATAATAAAGCGTACCCATAAAAAATTTTGCGAAACCAAACATTAATGTTTTCTTGTCTTATTGTTTTTTTTACTAGTCAAATATAATATGTTGCCACATATAGTGAAACTTTTTTTTCTCAACATAAATGTTCTATTAGACAGGTATAAATCAATTAAGTAATAAATAAAAATGTACGTAGAAATTTGAGCATGATAGAGGGCTTGGTGGTTATTGTGACCCACGTAATGATTGTGACTGACGTGCCAACTCTCCAAACGCGTTGATTTAACTTTATATTTTTTTTTCTTTTTTTTTTTCATGACCACGTAGACTCTCACTAATCAATAATAATCATAATTATAATATTTTTGGCTCAACATATCAACTGGGCTTGGAAAAATATCGCATACACCGTTTTAACGATTTAGATTTTTCATTCATTAAATAAACAACACCACAAGGAAAATGGCATGGAAAATAGACATTTCATTAATTTTTATTCTTATTTTCATTATAATATACGTGTTTTTGGTATGGTTCTCATGAATGATAATTAACATTCAAGATTGAAACTGAACAACTTGATGGATGGATTGCAAGGAAAGCTCATTAATAGAAACAAAAATCCAATTAAAATAAAAAAAAGTTGAAATATTTCAATAATGATCGATTATGATGATGTGACACAAAATAAAAGGACAATAAAATAAAGTTTGACGTTTCATGGAGTTGGACGTAACTAGGTGGACTACCGTCTAATGAGAAACGAAAAAGCATACGTGTCCAACTTGGTAACTTTTTTTTATGTCGGCTCTTGCCTTTGACAGAGATTGACGATAGAAAGTTGCCTACTATTCTTATGTGGCACTTGTTTATTGGTGCAAAATGCCACGTTCGCAATAGGCCACTACTATCCACGACACATTTCTTTTTGGAAAAAAAATATACCCAATTGACTTGGTCAGTGGTATCTGCAGCCAATGAATAATACATTAGGGATAAACTTTAAAAAAAAAAAAAAAAACTTTTACGTGTTTATGTGAAATAATAATAATTTAAACAAATATCACCCACAATCTCCCATCCATTGTTTTGGTTTGGGTACAATCATGCCATAATTATCCGATTCTTTTTTCCTTTATTTAAATCAATCATGCAGCTTTTAGTTGGAAAAAAAAAAAAAGATCTGTTTGTTATTGTTTTCAATTTTTTATTTTCAAAATAATGTTATAAGAATTGAGAACAGAAAACTGTTTTTGTAATTTTAAAAAAATAAGAGGTGTTTGGTTAATGTTTTTTAAAAACAATTTTTTAGTTTTATTTTTGTTTAAATTTTAAATAAAAAATTAACAAATATATTTACAAAGTGAAAATATTTTAAAAGTTTGTAATAAATAATGAGATAAAATAATTTGAAAAAAATGATGAAAAATAAGAAGTGAGAAAGTAAGGAGAGAAAATTTGAAGAAATAGAAATTGAGAAGAGAGAAATTGATCCAAGAAAAAATGAGAGAGAATGTGATGAGAAAGAAAGTGGAGAGAGAGAAGTGAGTAGAGAGAAAGTGATGAGAGAGGAAATGGGGAGAGAGAAAAAATAATGAGAGAGAAAATGAAGAGAGAGAAAGTGATGTGAGAGAAAGTGAAGAGAGAGATAAACTAATGACAGAGAAAATGATGTGACAATAAATGATGTTAAATAATAATAATTAAAAAAGTAATGTGATAAAAAAAATAGACAAAAAAAATTTGAGAACAACAAAAAACAACTTTTTGATGTTCTCAAAATTTTCTGTTTTTTATAACTTTGTTTTTAAAAACTGTTTTTTGAAAACAACGCCAAACACCTCAACTTGTTTTCAAAAAACATTTTTAGCTTTTAAAAACAAAAAACAGATTTTTAGTTAAGGTGTCAAACACCCTCTTAGCTTCCTAAGCCTCAAACTTTTTTTCTTATTTCTCCTTAGTATTATTGATCTACATTTTAGTCAACGACACTGAGTTAAATTAAACGACAATTAAGAATTAAAAAAATATTGAATTCAAGTAAACGACACAAATAAATTTATAGTGATTTGTCTCCAAAAATTGATAATGATCTACATCCACTTGCACTTTTATTAATTATGAAGATCTCATACTCAAAAATAGAAGAATAAGATTCAACTGAGTTTCCTAACCCTGAGAGAGAATACAATTCGACAAAGATTTTGTATGTAAAGTGCGCATGAAGCAGTAATGACTGTGAGAGATCTCTATTTATAGAGTCCCTCAGTGGATCATGGGCCCCCCACATGCATAATGTAGGTTTGTTACAATTGAAAAGAGTTATAAAAAATACATTAAAATTACAGTTACATGAATATCTCATCAAATTCATGCTATTCTAGTTGAGTGTGTTGTCCTAAAAAATATCCCTCGACCAGCTTATATGATCAATGTGCCATCGACCAGGTCCTTCCGAGCAGCGATCTTTAATCTCTTTATTTGATTCCGAGGAGGGTAGCTTCTTATCCTTTGGTCGAGTAAAATCGACCAGCTTAAGCAAATTTAATACCTATTGCTGCCACGTGTCATTTTAATACGCCAAATCATCATGTCCAACTTTGGGTTCAACATTTGCCCCCAAGTTTATCTTAGTGTGACCAACACTAGACAAACTTACATGCTTCGACCAGGCTGGTTTCTTTTCAAAATTTGACACATTGAAAAATGAAGTACCATTATTTCAAAGTAATGATGACACGTTTCGATAAAGAAAACAACAAATTTTCAGTTTCCCAAGCATGCTAAGACGTCATTTTTTTTGCAGAGTAATGATGGCTATTGATTTTCTGATGACGTCACCTCTGGTCGCATGCGTGCAAGACTATATATAGCTTTGCTTTTTTCCACTTCCTTCATCTTCTTCAACTTCTCTAAACTCTCTCTTTCCTCCAAGAACTCTCTCAAAACCTGAAGCTTTCCTTTCCAAATTTTTGGATTTGTGATCTGTTTTTCAGCAATTTGCCTTCACAAACATTCTTCAAGTTCTCGAACATATGCTTGTAGTTTTTTGCTTTGATTTCTGCAAAATCTGTGATAAATTTGAGATTAAACTTTCGTGTTCTTGAACAAACCGTTAGGAACTTAGGGTTTTTCTTGAAAAATTGTTGTTTTTCTTGAGAATAGTGTTTGGGAAGTAAGAAAATGTACTATGGGCTTCGGGAATGCTTTATCTTATGCTAAATGCTAGAAAAATCCACAAAATTGATGAAAATTTTGAATTTTGAGTTATGAGAAAATGGTGAGAAAATTCCCTCCAAAAGGTAAGTGAAAATGTTTTTGAAAAATCTTTTTTTAACTACTTTTTGGATCCATTTTTAGACTTGTTCGAATGCAACATTATGTTTATTAGACCAACACACTATGTTAGGCACACATATGCTAGTCAAATAACCCACTTCGCCTTTTATTTTTATCAGATGTATGCACCTGATCACTGGGGAGGTGATTATTCCATAGACTCTGATTTTCTTCAAACGTTGGTCTATGACTTTGAACATAATCGACCAGAAACTACTTCCAACCAAGATACTCCTGAACCATTGTCTCGTCTAGGGGTTCAAAATCACTAATATCACTTTCATTTCAACCCCGACCAGGAGAATCGTTGCAATATTAATGAATTGAACAAATGAATTAGGAATTTCCTTCTAAGGGATTGGACCTACATTGTCCATCTTGATTTTTTTGACACTCTCCCGATTGGAATCCCGACCAGTGGGAGAGCAACGAACAGGGCTTCAATAGTTGAACATGTTGTAGCTATTGCTATTTGTCCTCAAGGTATGGAAAGAGTAAAGCAGACTACTTGTCAATGAACTTCTACACAGACCAGCGCAAACAACAAACCAACCAATACAGGATGAGCCTACAGTGGAGGTTACCAACACTATAGGACTTTGAGGAAAATTAAAGCCCAGGAAGAATAAGAATGTCAACTGGCATATAGTTCCAGCCAGTACTCTCTTGAGCAGCACCTTGGAAAGCTATCAAGAGAAATATGGTATTTGGAGAATCAACGTGGTTACCCTACGAGCCGACCAGTGCGCCAATCTACCTGGCTGAGCTTACAACGCCTGGTTACGCTTCCGCATAACACCTGGTGCAACCTTGCCCTTGCACAATTATTTCAAAGGGGTGGCCGATTATTTTTACATCGCCCCCTTCCATATCACTCCCAACGGATACTTAATGCTTTCAGCATTATATATCGTGTACCACCATGATAAGTGAGAACCTCCAACCCCGCACGAAATCCACTACTTGTTCGAGCTCAAATCCAATACGGGCTAGAAGGGTACTAGATTATTCTACTTTTTCCATAGGGACTTGGTACCATAAGGAATATTTTTTTACGATTGACTTGGTCACAAAAAATCTATCCTTACAACAAGGAGGTAATTAACACTTCTTCTCTTCTTGTCCTTTCTTTTCTTACTTAGATTTGTACTTAGTTTTTTCTTCACTTTATTTTTAGGCCCATGGCCCTACTCAGGCCACGCTTGATCAAACATATATTTTGGCTAGCCTCATCAGCGATGAGAAGTGTTGTCAAATGTTGGTGAACATTGTAAACCTCAGGTTGGTTGGACTGTTTCAGCCTCACCAGACCGCCAAAGACACTACAACTGAGAGTGCCACTAGTGGGAAAGCCAACGAGCAAGATGTTGGTGAAAAAGGATGGGGCAGAACGAACAACCTTAGTTAGCCCCCACACCCATGAGGAGAAAAATGGGGGGAATAAACATCAGAGAGCAAGGGGAGACTCCTCGTGCCAAAACCTCAGCATCCCCCTGAAGCCAGTGGGAAACGCAAACAAGTGCTGGTCGAGGACCCCCTGGATATTTCCTTCTCCTTTTTCGACGATGAAGACGACAACCTTCCAAGTAATCCTTTAGATTATAGCATTAATTCACCAGTAGATAAATGTAGACGTAAAATTTTTAACTCACCCTCTTCCCTTTCTGGTCTGCTCGAAAGGGAAATGGATGTAGATGAGTTTAATGGTTTTCCAGAGAGTCTCTTCTAGTCAAATAATAGTTCTTTTTTAAGCTGCTTCTCATAAAATAGTGTAGGCTTTGGTACCAAACTCACCTTTAAACTACTTTTCTCAAATTACTTATTCCATTTTCCTTTATTTATTTTTCTAACATAGTTGCTTTTGTTTGCAGCCATGTTGGACTTCGATGCATTCGACCTATATGCATCAGCCTCTCCCCTGCCTCGACCAAGAAGCCTTCATAAAAAAGGAAGGCTACTAATGCTGGGACGAGCAAGGAACAACCTCCGGCTAATCAGTCCAAGCCAAGCAATCCTTTGGCTCCAGCAGCTTCTCTGACCAACCAAACACCTCCTCCCACAAGCATCTCTCCTGCTCGTTCGGTCGACCCAGGCACTTCCTCGGCCATACTTCAAAGACTAAAGACCTCCACTGAGGAGATCAGCAGCTGAGCAACTAAGTTGTCTCGACATCCTATAAGTGTTGAGGCATTTGCTGCTTTGGAGGAATCTTCTATGGATAAGGCCATGGGTCGGGCCATCTTGGAAGTGTTGTCGGTAAGTATTTTTTTTTATCATTTGTATATCCGGCTCAATTCTAACTTTTAATTTTATAGGGTGTGATGACTTTAACTCACACTCGACCTCGAGCAAGGGAAACTGCTGAGGAGCTTAGGAAAACAAAAGCCTCCTTGGAACGGTCTCGAAGCATTGCTAAGAAGAACAAAGAAGATGCCAAGCAGATAAAGAAAGAGTCCCTCGATAAAAATAACGAGATTGAGCAAAAGAGCAAGGTCATTCAATCTCTCCAATAGAAGGAGAAAGAGCATGCCCGCTTCCTCGCTGATCCAGAGCAAAAGTTGAAGGCAAACGAGGAGCGAATATAGGGACTTGAAGAGGATATTTCTCAACAAAAGGAGAAGTATTCCTCGGACATGACCAGGTTCAAAAATGCTGCCTTTAATTGTTTCTTCTTGTTTTGGAGGAACAATAAAGAGGCAAATTTTTCGTACCTTCCTACTGAGCTCCGAAAGAAGGAGATTGCCAAGCGTATTTCTTGTGAGGCTGTTGAGGCTGCTATTCCAAGAACTCTTGAGCCGAAATCTCTTTGAACCCAGATGGCGACCAGGAGGGGGTCGAGGAGGATGTTGTCGACCAGCAGTGATGCTGCTTTGCTGATTTTTTTTACTCTTTTTATTTATTTATTTAGCTTCAGAACACTCGAGCAATCATGTTCGTGGTGTAAATACAATGGTTGTCAGAGTAGCTTTTAATCCCGGTTAATTGTAATATTTTTTGTGCATACTGATACACTATAATGCTCGTTTAATTTTAACTAGATTTAAATTTTAGTCATATATGGTTTCTAATTTCCTTACTCAATTTAACGAACAAAGCTTTTAATTTCCCTGTTCAACTTAACAAACAAAGCACAATACATTATAAATTGTTTGAAAACTTTCTAAGTACTACTCAATCGTGTTTTTTACTCTTTTTCTTATGTGTGATTATGTATACTCTATATGCCCCCCAAGTGATCGAGGAGGTTAAAGTCCTTAGTCACTTGCCAAATATCCAAACCTTTTCCAACTAATCATGTTGTTCACAACAATCACAAAAAGCAGTATACTTAGAAAAAATCACACATGTTAAGCAATATTTGTTAAAATAACAATAATTTTGGAAAAATGTGAATATGTTGAGCACAGTCCCTTGTAAATAACTTGTAGTAAAATGGAAAATATCATGTCTATTAAATTAAAAAATTTGACGAGCAACCAATGTTTTTGAAAGAAAACATAGGGAAATCATTCTTAATAATACATGGTCGTGAAAAATTGGCAAAATTGTGCCTTTTAACCAGATGATAAATAGTCTGAAAAAGGATTGGTCATTATAGAAATGGGCAAAAACATGCATCTACAATCAATACAAAAAATTAACAAATTCTAAAAACACATTGGTAGTACAAAATTGGACAAAAACGTGCCTTGCGACCAGTGTTATACTTAAATTTTAAACAATAAATTAGTGATATTACTTGAGAAGATGTTCGCCATTCCAGTATCTTGTGACAAATTCACCGTTTAATCGAGCCAGTTTGTACGTGCTGGGCTGTAAAACATCTATGATCTGGTACGATCCTTCCTAGTTAGGCCCCAAAACTCGTGATGCAGGATCTCGTGTGTTTTGGAACACTTGTCGCAAGATAAAATCTCCTATTGCAAAATTCCTATCTTTGACCCGAGAGTTAAAATATCCAGCAACTTTTTGCTGGTAAGCAGCTACTCACAATTGTGATTGTTCCCTTTGTTATTCAATCAGATTAAGTGATTCAGCTAGCAGTTGGTGATTTTGATTTTGGTCATACGTACTTCTTCAATGAGATGGGGGTTAATTCGATCGGTATCATGGCTTCATGCTCATATGCTAATAAAAATGGTGTATGACCCGTTGATGTACGAGCAGTGGTGTGATTTGACCATAATACTGCTGGCAGGATGTCCGACCAGTTCCCATTTGCCAGCTCGAGTCGCTTCTTCATGGTAACTTTTGAAGTCTTATTAACAACCTTGACTTGTCCATTTTCTTGAGGATGAGTGACCGAAAATAAATTCTTCGTAATGTCATGTCTTGCACAGAAGTCTATGAATAGATCACTATCAAATTGTGTAACATTGTCTGAAATGTTCTTCTTTGGTAGTCCATACCGACATATGATATTTTTCACTACAAAATCAAGTACTTTCTTTGAAGTGGTAGTTGTTAGTGGCTCTGATTCAATCCATTTAGTAAAGTAATCTACTACAACGATTGCAAACTTGACTTCTTTTCTCATAGGTAATTTCCTGATCAGATCTATTCCCTACCCAGCAAAAGGCCAAGGACTTTGCATTTGTTTGAGCTCCTTAGGAGCTGCTCGAGGTATTTTGGAGAACCTTTGACACTTGTCACATTTTTTCACGTATTCTAGTGCACCCTCATTCATTGTCGCCCAAAAATATCCATGCCTTAATATTTTCTTTGCTAGGCTTTGCCCCCTGCATGATTGCCACAAAATCATTCATGCACTTCTACCATCATCAACTCAGCTTTTGTTTTGGTAACACATCGAAGTAGAAGCATTGAGTACCCCCGTCTTTACATCACTCCATCAACAATTACATATTTGGCAGCTTGTCGCAATATTTTTCGTGCTTCATTTCTGTCTAGAGGTAAAATACCCTACTCTAGATAAGTGGCAATATGTGTCATCTAGGAGGGAGAATTGTCTAGCAGCAATATTTTTTCTTTTTCATGGATGTTGGGTTGGGCAAGGTATTCAACTGGTATTACATTCAAAGTGTTTGCATCCTTAGCACTTGCGAGTTTAGCCAAAGCATCAACATTGGAATTTTGGTCATGTGGTACCTGTTGTATGGTGTATTTCTTGAATTATGCAAGCATGTCTTTAGCTTTGCTCAAGTATACAACAATCTTCATTCCTCGAGCTTGGTATTATCCCAAGATCTGATTCACAACAAACTATGAATAACTGTAGATATATACCGGCAAGGCTTTAACATCTCTAGCAAGTCTTAATCCGGTAAGTAGGGCTTCGTACTCTACTTCATTGTTTGAGACATTAAACCCAAATTTTAATTCACAATGAATACAATGTCCTTCAGGTGTGGTTAAAATTAGCCTAGCTCCAGAGTTGTGTTCGTTTGAGGAACCATCCACATATAACTTCCATGTTGGTCAGGTTAACTGTTCCTCGTCTATGGCTGGTGCTATGACTTGCTCGTTATTTTTCTAATACACCTGTACATTCAGGAATGAAATCTATTGGTGCTTGCCTTTTTTTTGCTGTTCGTGGCTGATAGGTAATCTTATATTACCCGAGCTCTATCGCCCATTTAAGCAGTCAACCTGATGCTTCATGTTTTGTAAGACCTACCTCAGGGGTTGGTCGGTTTAAACCTTGATCGGATGGGCTTGCAAATATGGACTAAGTTTCCTTGTGTTAGGATTTATGCCCTAAAATCATGTAAATACATTTAATTGATTTAAATAAAAGTACAATTTTATTATATTTGAATGTTATAATTATTATTTGAATAATTTATATGAATATCAAGAAAATTTCATATTCATTTATGAGGATATAATCTTGTATTATTACAAGAGAATTAAGATTATATACATTGACTAAAATATTTAGTAACATATTAAAGTAAGGAATCTTTAATGAATGGTTACTAGTACGATGTACTAAGCATACAGGATGCAAGTAGTCTAGATTCAAATTACTGATGTGGATAGACATCTTGTTAAATGTATTGTATATAATAGAGATTATATATGACATGACCGATATGAATTAACTATCTTTATAAATTTATCGTTTATCATCAAGATTTAATTCTTATCATAATAGATGATCATTTGTAGATCAGTATAAATCTTGAGTAGCCATGAACTCCTGTTTGTGCTTATTGGATCTTTTCATTCACTCGTTAAGGTTTCTTAGTATAATTAGGCTAGTGACTTTTGTTTTGGAGATTCAATATCATGAATGGATGAGAACATGATTTACAATAATTGAATCCATACATTTCTAAAGGAACGAATATTGGTTCCCTTAAAGGTTAATTTTGGAATTGAATGGTTATTGAGCCCAAATCTATCACTTGATTATAGATTAATTATTTGCTAGTGAATTAATGTGTATCACATACTGGGTGCAGCTTTCTTACCTTTGGTCCAAGCATAAGTTAAGAATGAACGACCCTTAAGCATGATCCTGGTTCCGAGCCCCTAGTGATAACCTAATCACAACCAAGTATAGAATATTGTTAATAACGAGAGAATAAAGGCTTTCAGGCCGAGTCCTAGCCTTTAGGACGTTGAATTCTACTAAACTTGGTAGTAAAATCGATCTTGAGACCTTAGGTTTGAGTTCCCGCACTCAACACCTACCTTGGCCAAACTCCTCTATTTGCATCATGTTGCCCCTTAATTAGGGTCGAGGCGCCCCACCATTAGAGCCGCGTCTCTACCCAAACAGAGAGCCCAACCCAAATTAATTTGGATTCAGGCTGTGGTGCGAATCCTCAAGCGTCGCGACGCAATAGCGGTTCAGAGAACCGCCCAAGCCCTTGGGTTCATGAGAGTCGCGACGCGACCCCGTGATCCCAACTTTCTCCGAGCCAAATCCTCTAAAACTCACCCCAAAACCGTACCAAACCCATAATTCAATTCCAAAATATCATTAGTACTTCCCACGCAACAAAACTCAACTTACAAACGGATCAAAAACTCACTGAAACCATAAAATCCAATCAAAGCTTAAGAAACTTAAGGAAAACAAAACTCATAAACTTAAATCTTAGATTACCTCTGTGTAATGCCCAAAATTTCCTAATAAGGTTTAGGACCTTGATTAGGAGGTCGGGAGGGTCATAATTGATTTATTATGTTATTAAATGATAATATGCATGTTTAGGTGTATTAAATATGCATGTGAACCCATTTCTGATTAATTGGGTGATTTTCATATTTTGGCCATTTCGAGCATATTTGGCATATATGTGATATGTGTGTGGTGCTTCATTATTATTTGGTTATGCTAAGGTTACTCAGAACAAGACGATCCTAGGAGGTAAGCTAGTGGAATAGTCACAACGGGATTTATTCTTGACTCGGAGTGAGTCAAGGGGTATTTAGCACATTACCGGGTTATTGAGTAATGGGAATAAGTATTTGATGATAAATTGGGAGTTAGTAAGATCAGGGGGAAATTCTGGAGGTTTTGACTATTTTTCCCCCGGGAACGTTTTCGGGACCCCGAGCGTTAGGATTTGTTTGAGGCTACTTAAGCTTGAAGTAACCTGTTAAGAAATAAAAAGAACGTTCTGTAAGTTCTCTCTCCCTCTAAGTTCCATTTTCGTCTCCCGATCGCATTTTCGAAGGAAACTTGAGTTCTAAGACTCGGATTCAACCGAGGATCGAGGCATAGCGATCCTAGGGAAGATTAGAAGCTTATTAGCTAGAGGATTTAGTTGGAAACAACTTAATCAGAGGTAATTCAAGTTTTAAGTTCTAAGTTTTTGAAGTTTTTAAGCTTGAATTGGACTTTGTGTTTTGATGAGTTTTTGATTGATTTGAGACTTGGGTTCTGTTGGTTTTGGATCATGGGGATGTTTGGGAACTTTGATTTTTGAATTTGGAGATGTTTGGATAGGTTTTTGGAAGGTTTTAAAATGGTAAAATCGGGTAAAAATGGCTGGTTCGTGGTTAAGCCGCGACCGAGGCTCGATGAAGCAGGTGGAGGCTTCTGTTTGGCCTGAGGGCCGCGACACTTGTCAGGGGGGCTGCGGCGCTTGAGGGCCTTTATGGCCAAAATGATGTTTTGAGCATGGGAACTCAAACCTTGGGCCTCGGGATTGTTCCTACTAGTGGGATTCGATGTCCCGGAGGCTAGGTCTTGGTTCCGGGATTGGTTTTAGAACTTGAACTCATTGGATCACCGTTTATGGTTGTGACTAGGTTATCTGTAAAGGCTTGGAATCAGGATTGTGTTTGTGGCTCGTTTATTGTTAACCTGTGCTTGGACCAAAGGTAAGAAAACTGCACCCCGTATATGACATGCATGGTTATTATTGAGGCATGTTGAGTGTTTAAATGTGATGCACGAGAAACATGTGGTTAGGGCATGCCATGAATGTTAAATATGAGATTGGTTAGAGCTTGAGTCTCTGTGTTTGTGCATGATCTTAATTATGCTAGCAATTGTTAAGTAAGCATGTTGAATGCCCTGTATTTGGATATTTGACATATGATATATGCCTGGTACCATTGCTTACTTGTGCGTGGCACTGACTAACTAGTCAGAATTGGCAATGGTGTCAGTATTAAGTGTGAAGTTGTGACCTACTGGTCAAGTTCGGCAGTAGTACTGAGCACTAGTCACCTGGTATTGACTAAAAAGTCAAGAACGGACTTAGCGTGTTTAACGCAAGTCGATAAAGATTAGATCTAATCGACATCTGCATTGAATGACTCAAATGAGCATTAATGTCGGACCGACCTTAAGTTCGATGAAAATTATAAGTGCTTGTCTAGCCAAAGGCTAGTCACTTAGAGCCAGGCCCAGAGAGCCCCAGTGACTGTTTAGTCACATGGCTATGGGTGTTGAGCCGGTGTGACTTACCCATGAGTCACTCATTTGTTTAAGCTAGTGACTTACCCATCAGTCACTCATCTATTTAAGCTAATGACTTACCAATCAGTCACTCATCTGTTTAAGCTAGTGATTTACCCATCAATCACTCATTTGTTTAAGCTAGTGACTTGCTTGTCAGTCACTCATTATGGTTTACCAGAACCTTAAGTGTTAAATCATTCATCTGATTAGAGCTATAAGCTCCTTCATGGTTAACGTAACCACAAAGTGATATTCACTCATCTGTTCAGGGCTATAAGCTCTGTACGATTATAATGATCATCATTTGCATGGCTGTGGGTGCTGAGCCCCGTGGTGACTTGCTTGCCAGTCACTCATTATGGTTAATGGAACCACCATTGTTAAATAACTCATCCAATTAGGATTGACTTGATAGTCATCCAATCAGGAGGGCATGATTTCTTATCCTAGATTCCCCAGCATTATCTGAATTTAATTGCATGCTTGAATAGAGCTATATTTTCTAGGCATGTCAGATATGATTTGATGTCATGATATGATTGTTCATGAGCATATTGAGTTTTTTTGCTGGGCTTCGAATCACGGGTGCTATGTGGTGTAGGTAAAGGCAAAAGAAAGTTGGACCAACCTTGAGTTGGAGAGCTTAGGTGATGATGTGTACATATGCGGCTGCTCGACCGCCACGGCCGAGGGTTGAAAGAGGAACTAGGATTAAACCTTGTTTTGCCGCTTAGATCGGCTGGTTGTAAATATTTTCTTGTAATAGACCTTTAAATTATATTTTTTGGATCTCAATGTATACAGTAAACGTTCTAATGAAACGTCTTATCTTATCCAAAATTTTTAATCCCTAAACCGCTAATCATACTTAGTTACACGATTATGGCCAAATGACTCGGTTAGCGTGCTTAGCACTGTTTAAAATGTACACCGTAACGGTCCCTAGAGTTTAGGGAGTTACACTCTGATTAAGTCGTTTTCCAACTAAATCCCCTGGCTATCAAGCTTCTAATCTTCCCTAGAATCGTTATGACTCTAACCTCACTTGAATCCGAGCTCTAAAATTCAAGTTTCCTTTGAAAACGTTAACGAGCGTCAAATGAGAGAACGTGAGAGAAAAGGAGACAAATGAACGTGTTTCTGTTTATGAGAGGTTACTTAGAGCTCAAGTAACCTTAAGCAAATCCCAAGGCTTGGGGTACCCAAAAACGTCCCCGAGGGTAAAATGGTCCAAATTTCCAAAATTCCCTCATGATCTCCCTAACTCCAAATACATCCTCAAATATTCATTCCCATTACCCATTATCCCGGTAATGTACTAAATACCCAAAATACCCATTGACTCACCCCGAGTCAAGTATTGGTCCCGTTGTGACTTTCCCGCTAGCTTGCTCCCTAGGATCGCCTCGTGCCGAGTAACCCAAATATATCCACATAATGATGTGGTCTCACACATATATGCACATATACTCCAAATATACCCATAACGGGTCAAATTACAAAAATTGCCCTATTAATCAGAAACGGGCCCACATGCATATTTAATACACCTAAACATGCATAGCTAATCATATTATAATATAACTCACATAATCATATAATGATACACACATATATATCACATAAACACATAATTTTTCACAATTTTCCATCCTGACCCCCTAGTCAAGGCCCTAAGTCTTATTAGGTAATTTGAGACATTACAATCATATGGGAAATTTGGGCTTCTATTAACAATGGATCGTTGTACGGGAACCGTACGTGTGTGGCATCATCCTTAGTGAATGTAATAGGCTTACATTTGTATCAAGGTGTTTTGAGCGTACGCTCCTCGATAACCAACACTTCTTCTCTTGGTTCATGGCGTAATGTTCGGGCATATCGTTCTAGGGCCTTTCTACTTTTGTTAGCCAGGTGCGGTCCTCCGCAAACTATGTCCAGTCAATTTGGTATAGAGGCTGGTGGTAGTGGTTGGGCTGGTGCATCGGGAGTTCATGCAGCAACCGATTCTATTCGGTAGGTTGTCGAGTGTATCTTCTCATGGCCTGATGATTTTGACGAACGAGGAACTCAATTTTTTCTTTGAGTTGGTTACACTCATTAGTGTCATGCCCATAGTCATTATGGAAACAACATAATTTGTTGGTGTCTCTCTTACTTATATCTTTCCTAATAGGGTTTGGCTTCCTATATGGCACTTCAGCCTGTGTAGCTTGAAAGACTTCTGCTCGTGACCCTAAGAGCATAGAGTATGTGGTTAAACAAGGCACATATTCTCGTGGCTTATCATTGGTCTTTGCTTGCTTATTGTCTTTATTATAGCCACTGTTAGAATTGTTTTGTTTACCACTATTATGGTTATTCTTGTTACCATACCATTGGTTATTTGGTTCTGGTTGGTTGCACCAGAGGTTTCTGCTGGTGCAATACTGGTTTTGGCTTGGTTAGCTTGGTCAGTTTTCTGAATTTCTTCTTCTAGTTTTATAAACTCACCTGCTCGTTCAAGGAACTCTCTGGTCGAGTAAACAGTTTTTCTTCTAAGGTCGATCCAAAGCGGACCTTTGAATTGGATCCGCGTGAGGTAGTAGAATCTATCACCACGTCCCCTCTGGTCGGGGCTTGCCTTAAGGCAGAAGAAGTACAATATGTCTGCCAGGGTGGAGACCTCCCAATCGTGTTTTAGGAACAAGTACTTCAGACCCCCCAAAAGTCTATACGAATTTGGGGGGAGCTGGAATGGAGCCAGCTTCACATAATTCAAGAAATCTGCGAAGTATTGGTCCAGGGGAAGGAAGGCCCCAGCCTTCAGGTGCTCATCACTCCAAGCCACGTAGTCATCTTGGAGAGGGGAACAACTCCTTTCCCCTTCGAACGCAGGATGGACGAGGAGAGTCCCAGCTTCAACCTCTATGTTGTGGCACAACATAATCTTATTCACTCTCCCCTGAGTTATGATCTTGGAGATGATATGCTCCTCGAAATACACTTTGGGATCGACCACGAGCTCCTTCTCCACCACCAGACCAAAGTAGGGGATGGGAAATTCGGGGGCGACCTGCTTCCCCTTGTTCTTCTGATGATAGGATGAGCTCGAGGCATTCTTCTTCAAAGAATTCTTCTTTTGATGAGCCATCAGATCACCTAACGACAAAATGACCTAGTTAGTAGGCGACCTAAGATGATCTAAAACTATGACACGAGAGTACGAAGAACGAAATGGTTATTTTGGTTGTCTGAGCTAAAGTTAGCCTCAGCCCCATCGCGTGATGCCACGCGATGTCCTAGGCTACGCACCTCGGTTTCTTAAAAGTCCCCTGATATTTAGGGATCCGTGTGTCAGAAATGGCAGGCCACTACTTTCCTCTGAAAAGCGGTTTTGTGCAAAACCTCTTAAGGAATCGTAACCCTTAAGCTACCTGGTTTTAAACCTAGAAACCTTACATAAGCTACCTGGTTTTAAACCTAGAAACCTTACAATTTTTTATGCCCCAAACAGGTATTTCCTAAACCTATTTGAGATTAGATTTACCCCAGATTGACCCAGAAAATTACCTAGTTTTATGAATACCTTCATATTCGGTTTCACTTATGGAGTTTAAAATCAAAACCTATTCCCTATGAAAATTTAGAAATAGCCTACCAGTAACGACAATAAGTGTTGCAGATGAACATGGTTAAGAACAGAAATTCCATTGGATAAAAAAAAAAGGAAAAAACTCTTCAAACCAAAAAATGAGATACTTACAGGAAAGTACGTTCGCAAATTGGAGGGAGTAGACTCAGCAACGAGAAGCTTCGGGAAAGCTTCTTAATGTTTGGGCACGATGAACGGTTTTGGGGATTCTGGGAAAGAAGGGAAGTTTGGAAGTTCAGAAAAGGGTAATTTTTAAATGCAAAGGTGGTGAAGTTTGAAATTTGGCCATCCTATTTATACGTAAATTGTGGAAATTAATCTGGGCCATCCAATTGGGTTAGTTCAAGATCCAAGGGCCAAGATTAAATAGACCAAACAACGGCAAAAAGTTGACAAGACAATTATTGCGTCCTCGAAACCCGAACAGACGCCAATTGCGGTACACCACGTGTCCAGTACTCGAGTAGTAGGCAAGCGTGGTTTTATGTAGCAGAAGCCTAAAAGCCCCTACTGTGTGGGTCAGAAAGTGACAACATCATACACGAGCAGGAGCTTAGGGGGCAAATGTTGTACCCTGATTTTAGCATGAGTTCATTCACTCAGCTTGGGTACAGCTGGCAGGTAAATACACGGAGAAATGACTAAGGGAAGTAATATATGCTTATTATCCACGTGGACAACTCGAGATTCATAGTGGTCATAAGTGGTGTAAGGCGTCCTGAGTTTATCCCGAACTAAGGATGCAATGGTTGTGAAGCACGAGCTTGGAGGAGATATCCAGCTCGTGGTAATTCTAGTATATTGCATACCCGCGGATCCCCAGAGACTCGGGATCCCTTTATACGTTTATTTATGACCAAGTTGTCATGTTTATTATCCGAGATAGCGGGAACCTGTTTATTATATTATCAAATCATATTCCAATATAAATGGGAATTATTTGTATTAAATGTAAATCATTATGTAAATGCGTGATTGACTCACATGGTTACCCAAACCCATCCATGGAATTCCCTTATAAATAATGGGAATATTGGACAGGAAAGGGGACCATTATTTTGCAATACCAAAACTCTGCCAAAATAGAGAGTGAGACAACAATAATATTGACTCATGGACTAGGTGGATTTTAAAAACTGAACCATGTAAAAGTTCTGTATTCTTGAGTGAATTCTGTTTACTTTTCATTACGGTTTACCATTAAGCACTAATCTGCCTTATTATTTCTTAATACACTGTTGGCGAAAAACTGCGTCAACACCCTCAAAGCAAGTGAGGCATCTTCCTTAATCCCATGTTGCATACATGACCCATAAACGACTTTGCAGGAAGTGTCTTGGTAAACAAGTCAGCCTGGTTTTGTTCCAACGCTATCTTCATAACAATCACATCACCTCGATGTACAATCTCTCTAATGAGATGGTATTTCCTTTCTATATGCTTTCCTCTCTTGTGGCTTCTTGGTTCCTTGGAGTTAGCTACTACTGTTATGCCCTACTACCTTAGAGCCGTTACTAAGTGAGTTTAAAACAGAAATCGTGCTTTTGACTGACTCTACGTGGTTTCTAAAACCAAAAGTGTGACTAAACCAGAGTTTAAGGCTGTACTCTTTGAAAATGTTTAGTTTCATTGAAAACATTAAGTATCAAACATCTGGGATCCCAAAAATAAGGTTTACAAAATATTTACAACTCAAAAATAGATTTACACCAGGTTAACTATCAAAAGAATAAGTTAATACAGCCATATACAAAATGCCCCCAACCAAAGTAGTCGGGCAGGCCGAACATGTACGCGCCACCCCCACGCTCTCCATACTCATGGCCGGTTGACTGACTCCTTGCTTTTACCTGCCACACAGAGCACTCGTGAGCCGAAGCCCAGCAAGAAAACCCAAATAGTACATAACATATGCATAGAATATAGCTGACATAACCCACTGATAAATAGGAAAACCATCAGATTGAACAAGCACGGCCTTGCCGCCCCAGAGGCCTTACCAAAGCCTGGGGTCTCGGTCCTCACCGTAAGGATAACTCATGTATCCCTTGGGTCCCACCCTGGCTATAAGCACCCCATGTGCTGAGTGTTACTTCCGGCCCCAAGGCCGTACCCGGCCTTCGCCGCTCTCGGCCTTAGCCGTTCATTTCATTATAATCACACATATCGTACATTTTGAACTAATCATTCAAACATATAATAATTCATCCAAGGTTATACATTTGCACGTAAAAAAATCTAGGGCCATGCCCTGCAATAACACTGTGGGCCCATGCCCTGATCCCGGGTGTTACGGTTTTCTTACCTTTAAATTCGATAGCCTTGATCACCTGACTCCTTGAGCACGATCCTACTCGAGCCCTAGCGCTTACCTAAGCAAAATCCATAAGTCAAAGTCATTACCAAACCTCAAGTCCAAAACCTAGCCTCTGGACCAATCCCGAGCCCCTGGGAAGTCCTAGATCCCCAAAACAAAGTGGTGGAATCGAGCCCCGAACCCTAGGTCAAAATCCCTTAACAAAAGCCCAAAAATCCCCTTCTGTGAACAGTGCAGCGCTACAACGCTCTAAAGAGGGCGCTGTAGCGCTACAAGCAGAACCACACCCCCCAGAAACAGGGGCTAGCACTACAGCGCCCACTGACTAGCCCTGTAGCGCTAGTTGCAGACCAGCAATACCCAAAATCGCTTCCTGCGATTTCCTTCTACCATTTCAACCCCAAACTTGTCCAAATCTTTCCCAAGCCCAAAAACAAACTTATCAACACCTCACACTCATCCCAAGCATCCCAAGAACTCATTCCCCAAGCTCAAGCAACCCAAAACTCAAGATCCACCATAATGAACCCTAAAACCAGAAATTCATTCAAACATCAAAGATAAGGTCTTAGAAATCATACCGTGGATAGAAATTCGACCTTGAGTTTAACCCTAGACCTCCTTAGCTTGCTCCTTCACAACCTTGACCTGATTTCCCCAAAAATCCCATCTATTTAGCTCAAATACACAGCTCAAACCAGTCAAGCCCTAAAACTGAAATCTCCAAGAACTTACCTCAAATTTCTGATGTGATCTTGCTAATCCCTTGCCAATCCTTAAGTCTAGCTTAGGATCCTTGATGCTCAGCCTACCCTAGCTCTCCACTGAGCTTAACTCCAAGAAAAATGAAGGGAAATGGTGGGAGAGCCACAAACCGATTCTTTGAAGCCAAACCCCTCTGTTTTCTCTCTTTTCTTTTCTCTTCCTTCTTTCTTTCTTTTTCAGCCTTAACTCTTTTTCTACTAAATCCACTAAGTATAAAGCCCCCTTTAACTCATCTCTAACAAGCCTAAAGACCAAAATGCCCTCCCTTAATAATTCTAAACCTTTATGCCCATGTAGGGACATTTTAGTCATATTACCCAAATTCCCACTAATTCCTCAAGTGTGCCTAATAATTTCCCGCTTGCTACCCAATACCTGATTAATCACCAAATATACATTCCTCATCATCAAGATTAACCTCAATATATTTTCCAAATTCGCATTTAAACTCCCCAGGCTTAACCCAAGCCGGGTATAGATTCCCGCTTTGACTTTTCCGCTAACCCGCTCATTCTAGGATCGTCTCGAGTCACAGATCACAGATATCAACACAGTCATGCCCAAAATGGCCAAATTACAATTATGCTCATTCTAAGATAATCAGGTCTACATGCATACTAATTCACATAGTCATGCGTCTCAAATAATCAAATAGTCATATAACGTGCATTAAATCACAATCATGCATTAAACTCATTAAAGTCACACACAAAATCCCATTATGCCCTCTAGGCACACTACTCAAGGCCCTTAAGCCTTAATAGCGAATTTGGGTCGTTACAACTACTCCACTATTTTCACAGTATAAGATTATTGGCTTATCCATATCTGGAACTGCTTCCAGATCAGTGTAGAACTTTCTCAACCAACTACCTCCTTATCTGCTTCACAAGCCGCTATGTATTTGGCTTCCATGGTTGAATTAGTTATGATGGATTGTTTAATACTCCTCCATATGACAGCTCCTCCACCAAGAGTGAACACTGACCCAGACGTCGACTTACGACTGTCTTTGTCTGATTGGATATCAGAATCAGTGTATCCAGTAGAGTTTAACTCACCCCTTGAATATACAAGCATATAATCTCTCATTCTCTTAAGATACTTGAGAATGTGCTTTACTGCAATCCAGTGTTCCAAACCAGGATTTGATTGATAATGACTTATAATCCCTATAGCATATGTCGGGTCTAGTACACAACATGGCATACATTAGACTCCCAACTGCTAAAGCATAGGGATACTTTCTCATATCCTTTTCCTCCTAAGGTGTCTTTGGACATTGTTCCATGGAGAGAGTAATTCCATGTCTGGTCGATAATTGACCTTTCTTGGAATTCTCTATGGAGAATCTTTCAAGCACCTTATCGATATAATTAGCCTGAGAAAGTTCCAAGAGCTTGTTCTTTCTATCCCTTAGGATTTGGATTCCCAGAATATAGCTCGCCTCACCCAAAACTTTCATTTGGAACTTTTCTGCTAACCACTTCTTCACATTTGAAAATATCTCTACATTGTTGCTAATGAGGAGAATGTCATCCACGTAAAGAACTAGGAAAACCACTACTTTTGTGTAGAGTCCAAGAACTTTACTTAGCTAGTTAGATAGTAGTATAATAGTAATAGTAGTAGTATTTTTATGACTGTGGATTTTGGTTCAGACCGGGATTTATTTGGACACTCATAGTAACACCTGTAGATTTTCTAAGTTTAACCTATAATTTAAGAATATTAATTTTAACCTAAGGTTTGATTAATATGACTGATATTGATGGTAATATTCATTATATTATAAGGTTTAGATAGACCCAATAAGAAAGTAACACTTGTCATGTGTATGTTTAATGATAATTAAGTATTTTTGAGGAATAAGTTTATTAAGAGTAATATTTGAATATCCTAGGTTCTGTCAGCAGCTTTGAAAACGTTAGAGGACTTAGTCAAGGCTGTTTACTCAATTCAAATTAAGCTAAAATTGTGTAATTTCGTGTTTAAATATTCAGCGTATGCCGATATATCGCAGCTATAGGGGGCGATATATCGCAGTACGGGGATACAAAAAACACGTAACTTTGCACGAGCACCTCGACGAGCCTCGGGCATGCTGGCCCAAGCAATATATCACCTACAGGGGGCGATATATCGGCCCCTTCAGTGCATTTTGAAAGTTTTTGAAAACTTTCTCATTTTAAATCTTTAACCTCTTGATAAGTCTAGCATCTTTCTGAATGAGTCTTCAGCCTCTGTTGAACGATAATTCAAATATTTTTCACTTAAAAAGCCATTATTTTTATTCAAGTTAAATGAAGATCTTTTCATTCTTGAACTCTATAAATAGGACCTAGTACCTAGCCATTTATTCATTCATCAAGCTAAGTTTAGAGGCTGCAAGTTGCTAGGTTATTGTGAGAGTGTAAACACTTGGGTTGGGAATTATAAGCTTACCAAACACTTGGGAAGTAAGGTTTATAGCACATTTCGGTTCAAGGTTTAGATTGGCTATAGAAGCATTCAAGGTATTCCACACTCTAGTTCATTTGGTATTATTTTTCTTTAAGTTCTTATAGTTTTCTACTCAGCATCCTAACCTTGTTCTTTATTCTTGGATAGGAAATCTAAGTTCTTGAACATAAGGTTTTTGGTAAGTATATTCTTGATGGTATAGTTCTTTCATCACTTTCATCTCATTCTCTTCAGTATACTCACCCTTCCATTTATGGTTTTTAGGAGTGTTCCAAAGTCCCAAATCTGTTCTCATATCCTAGTATTTTTGGTAAGGAAAATAGGATAGGATTCATGTGTTATGTGATATGATTTATATGTTATGATAAATGTTATCTTATGATTATGTGTTATGTAATATGCTATAATATGTATAATTGTAGACTTGGGCATATGACCCGTACAACTAACAAGCCCCAATAAATTATAGGCATATGACTTGCTTAGCTAGCAAGCCCCACTAATCTAATGGGCATATGACTTGTTTAGTTTATGGGACCCCAAGTAATAATGGCCATTATAGTATATGTGACATATGTTATGATATGGTTTAGTATATGTTGATATTAATATGATGTATATGATTTATGTGTTAGGTTTTCCTTGCTGGGCATTAGGCTCACTCCTTTTATGTTATATGTGCAGGAAAATAGCTTTGGTGGCGGGAAAGGTTCTTGGTAGTTTGGGCATGTGTATTGAGACAGAATGGAATCGAAGGGCCGAGAGTTCGATTCGAGGATGAAGTTTCTTTACTTATGGTTTATATGTATTTTTCCGCATTTTACTATGTAATCAATTATGTTATGTTTTTATTTTAACAAAAGTGGGATCCCATATCCTACTTATGAATTTTATATAGTTTTAAACCTTTAATAAAGATATGTTATTTCAAATATATGTTTTCGTAAGTTTTATTAAAAGAATTAGTGTCTATGTATAGTTGTCGTTAATGGTCCAAAGTCAAGTTGGGAATTTCTGAGAATTGAGGTGGGGATTTGGAGGCTTAGCTCAAGAATTAATCAAGAACTAAATCAGGGTTAAGACAGAATTAAGGAGGAAAGCTTGGGAATTAGCTTGGTTTTGGCTTGGTGAAGTGGTCCAACAGAAGAGGTGATAAACGCTTAGGCTTGGGAACGGATCGTGCTTGAGGAGTGTTGCTCATAAACAATAACAGTAAAGACTAAAGGTAAGAAAACTGCACCTGGTTGAATGTTTTTGATGGGACTAAGGGTTCCTTATTGTGTATGCTTGAAAATATGGTATTATGCCATGCAAGCTAATTAGTGAACCAACGGCCTAAGGGTACCAAGGGTTACACTAGCGCACAGGGCGCGGCTTGGCCACTAGTAGCCAAGGACAGCTTAATATGCACTGAGCTTGGTTTAAGCGGGCCGGAGTCAGTGGGGTAAACAGAGGGTGCGACCTAAGTTGTCGGCCTTGATTATTATGTGATATGAATGTTATAAGTGTTTGATTGCATCTTTGACTCTGAATATATGCTGAGTGTTATTGGTGTGGATTATTTGATGAGAGTTCATGCTTAGTGAATTTTACTGTCTGATATTATCGATTGTGTTGCATTTCATGTTTTCTTGCTGAGCCTTGGCTCACGGGTGCTACGTGGTGCAGGTAAAGGCAAGGGCAAGTTGGATCAGCCTTGATTGGAGAACTCAGTGAGTGGAATGTACATGGCCAGCTGCTCAGCCGCCACAGTTGAGGTTTAGGCGGGGACGCGAGACCCAAAGACTGTTTATTTTGCCTTAGTATGGCTAATGATTATTTATGTACTTTTGGAAGTTTGTAAACCTACTTTTAACTCTGTTCCTTTTGGGATCCCATGTATATAACAGTTTAACTATATAAAATGAAACTTTTGAGACCAAAACCTTTTTAACCCTAGGTCACACATGTTTAGTGACACGTTTTAAAACTAATGACTTGATTAGCGAGTCTTGCACCTTTATAAGTACACAGTGTAGCGGTCTTGGCTATCTAGGGTGTTACACATACCCACCTCTTGCTTGTACATTTATTGGACCACAGACATTGCTGTGTACAAGCTCCAAAGGTTCTTTAGCTCTGTTGCCTTTTGTAGAGAAAAGGATGTTTGGTCATTTTTCCTTCTAGACAAGATTCACAAACCAAAAGAGTTCCTACTCTTAGTTCTCTCAAAGATCCATCCTTTGTTAACCGGTTATCCTGTCTAGACCTACATGACCAAGTCTAAGATGCCAAAGATATGTGTCATCTTCATTTGAAACTTTTTGTCTTTTGCTTCCTTGCGGTGTTGTTACTTTAAATAATTATGAGTTATTAAGCGTTCGTTCATTAGGTTTGAGCATATACAGTCTGTTTGTATGTTCTGCTTGAATTTTTTTGAAACCATTCTTTGAAATAATGATCGCATTATTAATAAAAGAAATATCAAAATATTGTTCAGGCAACATAGATAAAGACACTAAATTTCTAGAAAATCCCATAATAAAATAAACATTGTTCAAGACAAGATAATTGTTCCCAAAATGTAAACAAATTGTTCCTTTTGCTCTAGCTGAAACAAGCGCTCCACTTCCAACTAGCATGGTCACCTCACCATTAGCCAGCTCCCTTGATGCCTCAAGTATCTACATAGAAGAAAAAATATGGTTAGTGGCTCCTGAATCTAAAACCTAGGATGACCTATCGTCTTCCACTACATAAGCTTCAAGTACAAGTAAATGAGATACTTTTTCAGCTCCGAGTGATACTTTTTAGTATTTCTCTTCCAGTGACCTTCAACTCCATAGTGGAAACATTTTCCTTTTAGTTCTTTCTTCTTGGAGTTATTGTCATTCTTGTTCTCCTTGGCTTTTGGTGCCTTTTGGCTTTTCTTGGACATCTTGCCCTTTCCTTTATCCTTATCAAACATTAACTAACATTTATTTAAATAAATACAATAAATAAATAAACAATAAATGATTAACCGAGTACTATTGGGTATTTCTAAATTTACAACCTTTGAAAAAATAGTAATAAAATTTCAAAATAGCCTATGACTTGTTTTCAAGACTCCAAGAATGCTTCTCCTCTCTTTTAGGCTTTCTTGTAATTCTTTAAAAATTTGTTAGGCCCAACTAATTAATTAGAAACTAACTTTTAATTAAATAATTATTTTTGTCATATTTTTAATTTAGTTGAATTTAAATAATTAAATAATCAAATTCAAATAATTATTTAAACTTAAGATAAAATCTTAACCAACTAAAAGATATTTTATTTTTCTAATAAAAATAAAATAAGATAATTATACTGTTGACTGCCTTTTTCGCTATCAACCTTAAAACGAGAGATTAAAGAAGTAAATAACAAGAACTCAAGGATTTTTACGTGGTTTAGGTTATAAAATAACCCTAGTCCACAAGTCTTTGGTATTAAGAGGATTGAAAGCTTGTTATGGCAAGTTCCAATGGTGTATTCCCAGGCAGCGCTTAGATTGCTCTGAGTATAAGGTGTTTTCTCTCTAAAAAACTGAATCCCTTACAATGAGACTCCCAACACTATTTATAGAGGCCGGGGTCATTAACACTAATCATCAATAATTAATACACATTCTTCCCATCATTGGGGGATTAATACCAATTCAATACATTGGGCTACATTGAATAGAGACTACAACCCAAGCGAGGTTTACAAAGCCCACTACAGAAAGGTACCTACTTTATGGGGAACATGCCCCAGGTATTGTCAAAGTGGGCTGTAAGTACCTCCATGTCAGACGGCGTAGTGGAAGTGCGGATTGTTGAGTCGTACACTCGACAACAATGGATGGATCACCAAAAAGGTTGTCAGACGGTCTTTTGGCGCTGCAAATCCGTAACGGCTGACACCTAGCGCCTATCTTAGGTCTGAGGACCAAAACCCCGGACCTGGGGGACGGCTGAGGAAGAACTAATCGTAGTTACTTCACCTGGAGAACCTCCATCTCCGAGGACATCTTCGAAAGGTAATCTAACTCTAAGGCACCCAGGGCCTACTGATTGTTAAAGACAAGGCCTCACCTAGGAGGATCCTCACCCCGAACAAAGGCCTCGAAGAGTAACATACCCCAAAGATGTCTACGAGCGTCCGAGCCAGTCACTGTGGGTTGCCATATGTCGGAGGTGGGAATATAGATAACATTTTCCCCCCAAGTCTCTACTCATCCTCAGGCAGTGGAGACTTAAATTAAGAGTGATTTGAAAAAATGGAGGGAAAATGTTTGGGCTTTCCTCTGACATCACTCTGAAGAGCAAACCCATGTGTCAACACCCCATTACTGGGCCTATCAATACGTGTATTTAATTAGGGGTCAACTCCAAGATCCCAAACGTCTACTCTGCACTTGAGGCATCTTTTCCCAAAGAAACAATGATTGCGATCCATGCCTTTTGAACCCTAACCGTTGGATCACCCTCATGATCTCATTAAGGGAAGCCATCCGATAGTCGTTGGGCAGTTGCTATCTCTCTAAGTTTTATTGGGTATAAAGCCAAGAAAAAACATCTTCAGTCTCACACTGTAACCATACAAAAATCAAAAGTCCTCTCACAGAACACTCTATTCTCTCTCGCCCATCCCTTATCTTCAACCATTTTTTCCAGGAGCTCTGGACGATTGGCGCGAATCATCTTACTTCTAGGCAGACGGCAAGCGATAATTCAGAGTTAGGACTCGCCTTAGTACCTACCTTTATTTCATCTCGGGTAAGTGCCTTTGACCTGTCTTGTTTTTTTCTTTGCTTGAGGATTTTTTATATATTTTTAGGAATGCCACTGATATGGCATTTAGGAGTCTACTTCTGATTTCCACGAGTCACATTAGGCACATTTTGATAGTAGGGATGTTCAAAATGGTCCTTGTTTTGTGTCATTTCGATATGTTTATGTCATTCTAGCCTTTCTGGACCTGTGATTGGAATCTGGGGAATTCCCAAATTCCGGTAGGTTCATCCCCTCCAATCTATCTTTAGGTGCTAGGGATACCCATATTTCCAAAATATCCCTCTTCTTCCTAAGCAGTATCCTTGTAGTCATCCGTGTTTTTGCCATCTTTCCTTCGGCCAGAATACTAACTGCTCGGTTTTTGTCTCAGATGTCCAAGGAACTCCGACAACTACATGAACACGGATTCTACTTCTTTGATCAGGAGATTTCAAACATGGCCCGAGAACAAGGCACTTCTGAGGTCAAGGCGAGGGTGGGAGCCAAGAACTAGGGGTGTTCACAGATTGGTTTGGTCTGGATTGTTAATTTTTCAAACCAAACCAGTATGTCAGTTTTTTGAAAATTCAAATCCAAACCAGACCAATAAAATGCTCAAACCAAACCAAACCAATCCACTTAAGAACGGATTGGTTTTGTTCAAAACCGTGGTTTAGACTTTATCATTGTTCCATTTTTTTTGAAGTAATTATTCTATTTATTACTTTTTTCTTTTAACTTTTCAATGTGAATCATATATTTAACTAAATAAGTGACAAGTCCATAACACATAAATAAATAAAAAAAAAAATTCTCAAAACATAACATAAAGTCCATAATTCTTTAGTCCATAAAGTCCAAGTTAGCATATAATAAACCAGTGGGAGTGATGTTGGGACTGTAACTGGACCATAGAGGAGGAAATCAGCACGGATAATCAGACCACCGATGTTGGATTCATTTGATTTGATTTTGAATGGTTTGGTTTGGATTGGTTGGGGTTCCAGATCGCAGTTTTCGAATTTCATGAACAGCCCTACCGAGAACTGAAGAGGCCTGAAACACCTGAAGGTAGGGGCTAACTGTGGAAGAAGCCAACAGAGCTCCAGTTCCACACCCTACCCAAACATATGAGGGCGACGAGTTCGAAGCAGAGGATTACCATACACTACTTCGACACTCGATGCCATTGAGGCCATCATGAGGCACTACTCGGTCAGGGACTAGTATCTCATCCGCCTTTGTTGGGAGTCCGAAAAAGCACACCGCAACGTCAACGACTTGGGTGATTGGAGCCAGGCCCACCTGATGGCAGGGGCTACCCTACCCCTCAAACAATATTTTGTGAACTTCCTAAATTTCATGGGGATAGCCCATTTCCAGCTTTCCCCCAATGCCTACAGAGTGCTCGCGGGGGATGTACATTCTGTATTGGAAGCAGAAATGGCCCAAGCCTTCACCAGCGGAGATCCTCTATTTCTACAACTTCCACATCACTCCAAGGAAGAAGAAAACCAACTGAGACAGGTAATATGCCTTGGCAAAGTACGCGGCCTCGTCGCTCGACTACAAGGCTCCTCACCACAATGAGAATCATTCTCGAGATTACAAGGATGCCTTCTTCTTCACAAATGACTTCCTGATTCGCAACAATCTGACCTTGATTCTCGACTTTGCCAGGGTTGGTGAGTATCTTCTCAAACATTTTATCTTTCACATTTTTAGGGCTTTTTTTGTGTTCGATACTTAATCAGTTCTTTTAAATAGGTCATTTCCACTGAACCCACTACGTCCAACTCTTTGAGGACCACCTCCAAGCGATTAAGGCTCTTCCCAACTGAGATTTGGAACTTAGCGTCCTGGTAACTGAATCCAATCTCATTAGGTCAGGGCCTCTCAGTGTGGAACAAAGAATTAGCAACCTGGAGATGATTAAGTATCGCCAGTCCAAGAAGTCTTGGGAGTTGGTGTCCTGTTATATCAACTACATAGACGGGCTGGCCCGGAGGGCTTTACCAAAGTGGCTAGCAGAGGAAAGGCTGGAGAATATGCACGCCATGGAAGAAGACCGAGAAGCCTAGGAGGATCAGGAGCATGAGGAAGATCTTCCGGCGGGGGTGGAAGCCTTGCACGTTGCTCCAGGTAAAGTACC
Source organism: Humulus lupulus (assembly GCF_963169125.1). Classification (NCBI taxonomy): domain Eukaryota; kingdom Viridiplantae; phylum Streptophyta; class Magnoliopsida; order Rosales; family Cannabaceae; genus Humulus; species Humulus lupulus. The sequence continues at coordinate 193,955,551 of NC_084802.1, forward strand.
TCTCACCCTATATCATGCTCCCCGGGTAGGGGATAGGATAAGTCTCGAGCACATTTGGTCCTCCCCAGCTCTCCTTCACTGTGGACATATTTCACATCGGCGCTGTACTAGGGAGGAATTTCAAGATTATATAGATTAAATAGACATGTATCTCCACCACCTGAGGAGATAGTCAACTCCTCGAGCCTTTGACCCCTAGACCGAGTGACATCTTTCCACTCTAACTGGTTTTGCCAATATGGCACTAAGATGGGTTATGAGTTCGGGAGTAGGACAAGACACCCTCATTGCTTGTACTGAGGTTTAACTCACAGTGGACCTTTGAGTAGCTTATGTTATTACATAAATTTGTGGGGAAATATACTAACTGTTTGATTTTTTCTTGCAGCTCACATGGGGTTAGCTGATATTGCCTCGTCCGCCTTGAGGCTTGAAGCACCCCCAATCTCTTCGGTAGGAGAGGGGTCGTCATGCCCTCGGGAGCACCCAGACCCTTCTCCTCCAACCAAGAGGCAGAGAGTTCTTACTCCCCCTACAACCATTCTTGAGGTCGACCTACCCTCGATACTAGAGATCCCGTCCTCACCCGGGCTAGAAGAGGCGGTCCAAGACTCGGAGGAAGAGGCGATGCCACCCAGATCCATCGTCTGGTGTACCCCGAGAAGTGCGAGGGGTCCCTGGTGGAGTAATATGAGAAAATGCTTCAACATTTTGAAGCAAGGATGGATGAAGGCAACAAGGCTCTCCACGAGACAGCCGAGGCCCTTCGCCAACTTAAGACACATCGAGAGAGGCCAAACATTCCTCCAATAGGTTAGGACAAGCTGGAGATTTTATTCTCTGCCAAGCTAGAGGAGATCGTTGCCCCTCTCGCCGCCGAGCTCCTATAGGGGGTCAGCTCCACTATGTGCGAGTTGATCACTTGAAGTTTCTCCCAACTGGGTGATAGCAATGAGGCTTCTCTCGTGGCCTCGTGTTGGTACGCTTTTATCCAGGTAATTCAATCATTCTCACATTCTAATTCAAATCATCAATGCTTTAGGCTAACCTTTTCTTTTTTTCTCTTACAGTCCACCTTGGCCTGCCAACGCTTGAGAGACATCATGATGGAGAAATCATACGAACTCGAAATGTCCCGCGACAAAATAACCTCCCTCAAGGAGAAACTCTAACGCCCTCAAAAAGAGCTCACCCGAGATAAGGAAGCCCTCGAAGCTGAGCAAAAACGATATCTGGAGCTTGAAGAGGTTGTCCTAAAGGCCACTAAGGACAGGCAGTGGACCAAGGAGGAAACGAAAATGGCCACAGAGATTATGCAGCGAGCCCAAGAGGAGGCTAAGAAGGCCACAGCTGAGGTCGCCCAAGTGGTCCTTGAAAACTCCCAACTTCAGAAGCAGGCTAAGGAGGCCATCAACCAAGCTGAACTAGTGGAGAGAAAAGCCCTCCAGCCCATGGAAATGAACAGGTCCTCTCGGTGTTAGGTGGACAAAATGAAGAACGAAGTTGAGACAATTGCCAAGGATGCCTTCTACGTGGCCTGGTACCACAACCAAGACACGAGCTTGGATTTCACTGGAGAGCCCAAGAAGTATAAACTCCTCTTTGAAGAGCGTCTCTGAGCGACCCAGGCTACGGAAGTGTCTTCAGCTGCCGAGGCAACCCAAGTGGTTCAAACGGCTGAGGTGACCCCATCTACCGAGGCCATCCAGCTAACTGAGGCGACTCTGGCTACTGAAACAGCCCAGGTTGTGGTCCACCCGACAGAGGGTGCCTTGAGTACATACTTGATCATCGACCTGGTGGAGGAGGTACTTGAGGATCGTTCATAATTTTTAAACTTAGGCCTGTGGGTATAGACGAGTAACGCTCGAGCCCCTGAACACAGTTGTAATTACTTTCCCATTTAAGAACTATGCAACTTGCCTTATTTTTTTTATTTGGTTTGGTTCTATGAATTCAACGTAACCTAATTGCCACAAGAATAAGCACTCAAACCATTTCAAACACTTGGTTCTATAAATCCAACGTAGCATGACTACCACGAGAACAAGAAATCACATTGTTTTACACACTTTGTTCTATAAATTCAACATAACATATCTGCTACGAGAACAAGAACTAAAACCATTTTAAACACTTGGTTTTAAAAATTTAACGTAACATGACTGCCACAAGAACTCAACCTATTTTAAACACTTGGTTCTATAAATTCAACGTAACATGACTGCCACGAGAACAAGAACTCCAAATGCTTTATAGGTGATTCCAGCGTTTAGTGTCTCTTGTAGGCTCATCATCCTAGAAGTAACTTTAACGCAAAATTTACCACTGGTCTAATACAGCCAGCCGGCCCAAGGACCTCAGCCTAACTCAGAGTGCTCCCGTGTCCCCACAATCCAAAGATCCAGGCTTTCGGGAGTCCTTGCACATGAAATCGCCTGCCCCCCGAGTACGCATTACTCGGGAAGTCATTCAGGGGCTTCAACGCTGCTCTCCGAGTGCATATCTCGTCGCTTCCGGATCGTCTCACACCTCCTCAGACTCAACGTCCTCGGGAGGTGATGTCAATGAGGCACTGAGGCACAAATGGCTCGAGCATCCATCCATATCCAAGATTAGGATTCGTTTAATACTCCTCGGGCGTGTACTGACCTCGGAAGGTAACCTTAATATCTAAGTTCGTGTTATTGGATTTTCACATTGGGTTTTCTCCAGGTTTTCTAGCTATGGGATATAGCGACACTAGGGGTGCTTCACTCGTAAACTAGCCAAGCTCCCCACATTACAGATTTCCCAGGGCCAAGTACGGGGTACTCGACCTTCCATTCGCATCTCGAGATCAAGAGACTTAGTTTGAGCTCCTCGGGCCCGTTGTCCATGGGAGGTGACCAAAGTCTATTCTCGCGCTACTATGATTGTCTAATTTCTATGTGTTAAGCCTATTCTGCTTAGTCTACTAGGTTAGATTCAATTAGTTTCTTTGGTTATTTCTATACCCGGGGTTACGACACTAGGCTTACTCCGCTTGACAAGCTTAGTTTCCTAGGACGTTCCTAAGCCCCATGCCCCCCAAGTGATCAGAGACTGGTATGCGAACACTTGTCCAGGCGAGCGGGTGCTCTTACATGGCATTAATAGGGTAAAGGAAACCGAAAGATATAAGCATACAATAAATTTCTTATCGTGTTTTACATACACGGTTTCCATTAAGTGTGCCAAAAGGCAACAAAGGGTATTACAGAAATAAATAATGTTTGATGCTCATATCACTCGTAATACCGGCGAAGATGCTCGGCATTCCAGGCGTAAGGAATCAGCTCCCCACTTAGTCGGGTTAACTTGTATGTTCCCAAACACACAATGCTCTCAACTTGGTATGGGCCTTCCTAGTTAGGTGCCAACACTCCTGCGCCGGGGTTTCGGGTGGCCAAGAAGACTCTTCACAACTCCAAATCTTTGGCCCTAAACTTTCTATCCTTCACTTTGGAGTTATAATACCTAGCTACTTTCTAGTGGTAGGATGCTACTCGAAGTTGAGAAGCTTCACGCAGCTCCTCCACAAGGTCTAGGGATTCCCGTAGTAAAGCATGGTTCGTGGTCGGGCCATACGTATCCCGTCAGTGTGTGGAGATTGCTGCCTCAACTGGGAGCATAGCCTCATACCCGCAGGCCATCAAGAAGGGTGAATGGCTAGTAGAGGTCCTAGCAGTGGTGCGGTAGCTCCACAATGTCCTAGGCAGCTCCTTGGGCCACACACCTTTTGCTTGCTCCAACCTTTTCTTCAAAGTGGACTTGAGTGTCTTGTTAACTACTTCCATTTGGCCATTGGCCTGCAGATGGGCCACGGAGGAAAAGCTCTTAATAACTCCATGTCGCTGACAGAAGTATGTGAAAACTTAGCTGTCGAATTGCAATCCGCTGTCAGATACTATCTTCCTCGGGAGCCCATACCGACAAACTATGTTTTTAATGACGAAAATGAAGGCCTTTTTGGAGGTGATTGTAGCGAGTGGCTCGGCCTCAACACACTTTGTGAAGTAGTCGATGACCACTATAGCATATTTCACTCATCTTTTCCCTGTTGGTAGGGACCCGATAAGGTCGATACCCCAGACAGCGAAAGGCCATGGGTTGGTCATTTGTGTAAGCTCATTTGAAGGCATTCGGGGGATGTTAGCGAAGTGCTGACACTTGTCACATTTTTTGACATAATCTATCGCGTCTCCATTCATGGGGGGCCAAAAGTATCATTGCCTTAAGATCTTCTTGGAAAGGCTCTGCCCCCCAGCGTGATCTTCGGAAAAACCTTCGTGTAATTCTCGGAGTATCATATTGGCTTCTTGCTTGGACACACACCGAAGCAAAGGCAAAGAGTAACCTCGCTGATAAAGCCTATTGTCCATGATTATGTACCTCGGTACTTGATAAAGCAGCTTCTGAGCTTCCTTCTTATCTTGGAGCTGCTTTCTGGAGATGAAATATTTAACTATTGGATCCATCCACCCATCTTGGGGTTGTATGGACTCCACCTCATCTAGAGTTGAGATACTCAGAGACTCCAAGTAATAAATGGGGACCACATTGATCAATTTAGCATCTTTGGTTGTGCCAACTTAGCCAGGGCATCAGCATTGCAATTCTGCTCTCCCAGCACTTGCTGAATAGTGAATCTTTAGAAGTTATGCAACATTTCTTGAGCCTTTACCAGGTACGCTGCCATCTTTGTTCCTCAGGCCTAGTACTCTCCAAAAACCTAGTTCACAACGAGTTAGGAATCGATAAAAATCTCGAGGCCTTCGGCCTTGAGCTCCAATGTCACGCAGAGCCCAACAATTAGGGCTTCATACTCCACTTCATTGTTAGAGCCGCTAAACCCACAGCGGAGGGCACTTTGCACTCTATGTCCCTTGGGAGAAACCAAAATAAGTCCAGCCTCGACACCATTTTTGTTTGAAGACCCGTTAACGAACAACTTCTAGGCTGGTCCGACCACTGGGGTACCCTCAGTCTTGCCCTGATTCCTTGTGCACTCGGTGATGAAATCAGCGAGTGCTTGAACTTTTATGTCAGTCCTCGGATGGTAGGTGATGTCGAACTGACTTAACTCCACCGAACACTTCAAGAGTCTTCCCAACGACTCTGGTTTTTGAAGGACTTGCCTGAGGGGATGGTTAGTGAGGACCTTAATCGGATGCGCCTGGAAGTATGGTCTTATCTTTTGAGAGGTCATCATTAAGCAGAAAGTTAACTTCTCCATCAGCGGGTACCTAGAATCTGCCATGATGAGTCTTTTGCTAACATAATAGATGGGGTGTTGAACACGAATTTCTTCCCGTACCAATGCAACGCTGATGGCATCCTCCAAGATAGCCATATAGAGCAGGAGAGGCTCTCTGTCTACTGGCTTGGACATAATTGGAGGATTTTCCATGTACGCCTTGAGATGGTGGAACGCCTGTTTGAACTCTTCCGACCACTCAAATCTCTGACTTCCTCGAAGGAAATTAAATAAAGGGAGGCACTTGTCCGTTTCCTTGGAGACAAAAGAACCCAAAGCTGCGATCCTCCCTGTCAGGCTCTGCACGTCCTTGTGCTTTCGAGGAGACAACATCTCGATTAGGGCCTTGATCTTCTCAGGGTTCACCTAAATTCCTCGAGCGCTGACAATGAAGCCTAGGAATTTACCGGAGGCAAACCTAAATGTGCACTTTTGGGGGTTTATTTTCATTACGAACCAGTGGAGCACTGTGAAAACCTCAGTCAAGTTACCCACATGGTCAGGGGAGGTCCTAGAATTGACCAGCATATCGTCCACATAAACCTCCATGTTTCACCCCAACTGGTTCTTAAACATCTTGTTAACCAGCCTCTGGTAGGTGGCACCGGTATTTTTCAGTCCGAAAGACATCAAAATGTAACAGTAGACACCCTTATCAGTTCAAAAGCTAGTATGCTCTTGGTTCACAATGTGCATGGATATCTGGTTATATCCCGAGTATGCGTCCATGAATGACAGTAACTTGTCGCCAGAGGTGGGGTCGACCATCTGGTCTATCTTGGGGAGCAGAAAGCAGTCCTTCAGACAAGTCTTGTTAAGGTCCGAGAAATTAATGCATGTTCTCCAGGTGTCATTTGGCTTGGGCACAAGAATAGGATTGGACAGCCACCTGGGGTATTGGGCTTCTCAGATAAATTCGTTGGAGGGGAGCTTGTCTACCTCGGCCTTGAAAGCCTCTTTCTGAGTTTGATCAAACGTCTATAGCTTCTGTTGGATGGGGGCAAAGTTAGGATCGATATTCAAGGTGTGGCATATGATATTCAGATCAATACCGGTCATGTCGGAATGCGACCATGGGAACACGTCTAGGTTTTCTCGGAGGAAGCCCACCAATGCCTCTCGGACTTCCGTTTTCAAGCTTCCCCCAACTTTTATTTTTCTATTGGGGGTGGAGGTATTAAGAACTACCTCCTCCACCTCTTCTATTGGTTCAATGGACCTCTCTTCTTGAACCCTCGGGTCTAACTCGTCGGGCCCAGTCTTCTGGACAACTTGTACCTCTGAAGCCTCGGGCTTCTCGGGGCCTTCTTCCTCCACCACCATCACAAGAGTTTTGAGGGAGACATTGTAACATTGTCTTGCCTCTTTCTAGTCTCCATGGACCATGCCAATTCCTGCATTTGTGGGGAACTTCATGCACAGATGGCAAATGGAAGTGACTGCTCCAAACACCACCAGTGCAGGTCATCCCAAGATGGCATTGTATGTCGAGGAATAGTCTACTACCATGAAGGTGCAGTATTTGAAGGCCTAGCGAGGCACTTCTCCAAGCGTTACAGTGAGCTTTATTTGTCCCATTGGGAAGAGGGCCTCTCCCAAGAATCCGTAGAGAGTCGAGGCACACGGGGACAAGTTTATCGTGGTTAGCCCTATCTTCTCGATGGCTGACTTAAACAGGATGTTCACCGAACTCCCGTTGTCTACTAGAATCCGCGCCACCATTTTGTTGGAGATTTGTCTCTCAACCACCAACGGGTCGTGGTGCAGGAAATGCACTCCCCGAGCATCAACTTAGAGAATGTTATGACTTGTTCAATCAATCATGGCATTTGGGCAGGCAATTGAGCCAAAGCCATCACCTCATAATCGTGATTCAAAGCTCGTGCATACCTATGCTTCGAGTTTTGAGGCGCCACCGGAGGAGGGCCCTTCTGAGATGGTTCCTACTTGCCCGTTCATCGGAGGAGGTCCTTGGGCCACTGGATGTTGTGGAACTATAGGAGCAACTGTTGGGACCTGTGGAGCAATAGGTTGTACCAGCAGTCCTACTTATGGGGGTTGTGCGGGACGCGTTCCACCCTTAGCATATTGGTGGAGGTGTCCCAGCTTGATGAGATTCTCAATCTCGTCTGTAATCCCCCAAAATCCCTAATGCGATTTAATGGCTATATTAGTAGGCCGGGAGGGCCATAATTGTTTTATTATGCCATTAAATGATTATATGCATGTTTATGTGAATTATATTATAATATGATGTTAAATGCATGCATGTGGGTCCACATTTGATTATAGGGGTATTTTGGTAATTTAGCCCGTTGAGGGCATATTTGTATATTTTGGTGCATGCTTGTGATTAATTGTTGAGGCCACATTATAATGTGGATTTGTTCGAGCTATTCGGCATGAGACGATCTTTGAATATAAGCTATCGATTTTGTCATAACAGGTTTAAGCTCGGGGCTCGGGGTGTTTCAGTGATTAGAGCGTTACTGGGAATTAAAGGGTAACGGGATATGAATTATTGGTATTTGAGAATATTGAGAATAGTGAGAATCGGAGGGTGTTAATTATGATTAACGAAATAGGTTGGAAATGATGGTTTTACCCTTAGGAGTCTTTAGAAACTTTTAAATGACCTAGGGGAAAAATAGTCATTTCACCCGTAGGATATATATGACTTTGGTAACCTGTAGAAAACAGAATAAAAAATAGAGTGTTGTTCTTGCTCCTCGCGTGCATCATCTTCCTTTTTTCTTCTTTGAAGTTTTTGATCCCAAATTGAAGAATCAAGCTAGGAAACCAAAGCTTGGAGGTTATAGTTTTAGTTCATCCATTGAAAAGGACTCAAATCCAACTTGAGGTAAGAAATCATCCATGAATATAAGCTTTGCTCTATTTTTCTTATAGTTTTCAACTGAGAAATCTAAGGTGTTAAGTTGAGAATTAATGAAAGTTTTGGAGGAAGTTAACTTGGGTTTTGATGCTTGTATGGTGGGTAGGTTGTGGTAGCAATTGGGGGCTTTGCTTGGTGATGTTGGGGGAGTTTTAATGAGGTTTTGGATCGAGTTCGAAGGGAGGAAAACATGGTTTTTGACTGAGTTTCAGGTGGGACCGTAACTCTGTTCTGGAGCGCCATGGCCCAAGCTTGAGAAAATGGGAGGAGGAAGCTTCAGGGCCGAAGGGTCGCGGTATGGCCAGGGAGGGCCGTGGCCTGTGCTAGGAGCTGAAGGGAGGTCGCCTCTGTTTGAGGGGCGGGCCACGGCATGGCCAGGGAGGGTCGTGGCCCTTAGTGGCATTTTGGCCAGAAATGGTTTTTGGCTTGGGGATTTAAGCCTTAGGCCTCTGGATCGATCCTACTATTCGGTTTAGGAGGATTCGATGTCTCGGAGGCTAGGTTTTGGTTTGGGAACCTTTTTTATTCATTTTTATTGATGGAATCCCATATTTGGTTATGACCAGGTGACCGTCAAGGAATTAAAAGGTTGATTGTTCTCAAGGGTCGTTCTTATACTAATTCTCGCTCGAACTAGAGGTAAGAAAACTTCACCCTATATGTGACATGCGAGGTTATTATAGAGGCATGTTGTTTTTAAATGTGGACATTGATTGCTTATTAAATGCTTAGAAAATCTTGCTTACTTGTGCATGGCACTGATAATTCAGAATCGACACTGGTCGCGTATTACTGACCTAAGAGTCAAGAACGGCATAAGCGTCAAGAACGCAGAGCCGAATAAAGATTAGATCTAATCGATATCAGCGTTGAATGACTCTAGGAGCATTAATGCTGGACCGACCCTAAGGTCGATGAAAATTATATGCGCTTGACTAGTCTAGGACTAGTTACTCAGAGCCAGGGCCAAAGGCCTAGGTGACTGCTTGTCATGTGGCTAGGGATCGGAATCCCATGGTTGTGACTCTATGGTCATGCGGTAGGTTATATTGGTGACTAGTTCATCGAGCACCTATCTTGATAAACTAGTGAAAGGATCACTTATTTGTAAAGCCCAGGTGACCCTATCGTCACATGGCTAATGGGAACGGAACCCACCTTAGTGACTTTTACAACTGTCACTCCTCTATTTTGGACTGAAATTCCTGAATGATTATTATGATCATTGTTGATATTATATTCATGTTGTATTGAGTTTTCTTGCTGGGCTTTGGCTCATGGGTGCTATGTGGTGCAGGTAAAGGGAAAGAAAAGCTCACCCAACCTTGAGTGGAGAACTTTGGTGGTGCTGTGTACATATGCGGCCGCTTGACCACCACGGCCAAGGAGTTCTCAGAGGAACTAGGGGGTTTACCATATTTTTGTCGCTTAGGTCGGCGGGTTGTAAATTTAAACTGTAATGACCATTTTGAGTAGTAAATAACTTGTAAAGATTTTTATGGGCCCACGAACAGTTTTATGTTTTAAATAAAATATATCATTTCCTTTTGATTGGTTTTCCACCTTAACCTATTAATAACACCTAGAATCACGTTTTTAACCAAAGAACTCGGGTATCGAGTTAAATTTGCGGTTCAACATTCACCGTAACTATCTTGGGGTAACTAGGGCGTTACATCACCCTTGTGCCGACGACACTCATTGGTGTGGTGCCTTATGTCGTTGTGCAAATGACAAAATTTGCCAGTCTCTTTGAATGGGCTACGACTTCCTGTAGTGAACGTTTTGCACCGTGGCCATGAAGATATTCTCTCAAAAGTCTACCAAGTCGATGTACTCGGAATACTGCGAAACATACTTCTCGCTAGATGTAGCTCCCTGCTAAGCCTATGCGGTCTCACTTCCCTTAGGTCTCCGACCCTTCCCCTTACCCTGCATCTACTACTACCGGGAGCTCGACTGGATTCGGTAGGCTGGGATGGAGCAGCAACTCCAACACTGAATGTAGGCTGAAAAGCACTGTATTCAATGGGTGCCACCCTGTACCCTGCTGGAGCCATACTGAATCTAGGAGCGGGCACAGTGCTATAACCAGAAGGTGAAGCACTTTGGCTGGGTTGGACTCCCCCCCAAGCCTGGTTGGATAGGAGTGAAAGGAGAATATTGGATTCCCGAAGCCACGGGGACTAGCGTGGCCAAAGTAGGGAAAACGACGGGTGCTCCGAGCACCCCAATCTGGGCATACTCCCAGCTGATATATTCTTGTGCTCGATGAATGAAGTCATCAACATCTCTTCCATTGGATGTCATCCCAACGCGGGGACCCCGCGCGGATGCCAGCTTATAATGCCATCAATTTTTGGCCATCATCAAATCTTTTGGTTCTCGCTGCTTCCTCCTTGAAACATTTGATGTATGCCTTGAGAGTCTCGAAAGGCCCTTGTTTTATGTTGTCCAAGGCATTGACGTTGAAGATTACCTTTCGAACTCCTGTGAATTGTCTTCGGAAGGCAGACAATAACTGATGCCATGATTGAATGGATCTTGGTTGGAGTTTTTTGAACCATTCATCTGCTGGTCCCATCAGGGTGATCAGGAACACATGACTCTTAGCGTCATCGGAGATGCGATGCACTGAAATTAATCATAGGATGGTATGGTTGGCATTTTGAAGCCTTGTGGTAGATGGGCTTCAACAATGTGAGGAGCGCATGACTCTACTGCTTCAGGATTTCTAACTACGCTTGAAGCGGATCACGATCTCAGTTGATGCTCTAAGCTGGGTTATCTCTTCTCCGGGCGTTGAGATTGTCCCAAAGATCTGATATACCTCCCGTGGTAGGTTCACCCCCACTGGCCTTATTGCACCTCTGGGCATTTAGGTTGTCTCGCAGGTCAGCCTGACCTCGGAACACACCGTTATCCTCGGGATGAGCCACTTCGGTCTCTCTGTCAAACTCGATATTTTTGTTTACTGAAATACTGATACCACGCTCTTGGTTCTGCAGGGCATTCCATGGGTGGATTCCTAGACCATTGTTCCTAAGGGGTTGGTTAGGTCCCGAAGGGACACCAGCTCCAGGCCTTGCACGATCCGTATGGGCACGTCGGGGTGGAACGCCTTGAGCTCCACGGGCGCTGACATCCTGGCGGTGTCCTCGAGCCCCTAGGCCATCACCTTTAACAACCTGTTGAGGGACCTGGTGGCCCTCAAGATCTTGACGAGCCCTCTTATGCTTTGGAGTAGGATTATCATCAACCTATCCTTTACCACGATCCTATGGTTGCGTCGGGGTTCTGACTCCTATTGGGTGCTCGACGGCACCCCAGCTGGTAGATCTTACGCCCCTGCAGCCGAGTGCTCAAGAGGCACTCCGGCAGACGTGGCTCTCCAACTGGGTGCACATATGGCATGCCAGTTGGGTTCTCAATTGGTACATTTCCATTGGGATCCACTCGCATCCCCTGGGCTACAAGGGTGGCCTTCATGGAAAGTACCATCTCCTATAGGGCAACAATATTACCCTCTTTAGCATCGATTTTATGTTGTTGGGTAGCCACCTCCACATGGAGCACCACCACCCCTGGTGTCTCCTCTGCATCCATGGACTGAGGGTATTCTTCCTCATAATACCTGTAACGTCCCAAATTACCTAATATTGTTTAGGGCCTTGATTAGGGGGCCAGGATGGCAAATTATAGAAATTATGTGATATATATGTGTATAATTATATGATTATGTGAGTTATATTATAATATGACTTGATATGCATGTTTAGGTGTATTAAATATGCATGTGAACTCATTTCTGATTAAAATGGAAATTTTCGTAATTTGGCCCGTTATTGGTATATTTGGCATATATGTGATGTATGTGTGGGACCACATTATTATGTGGATATATTTGGGTTACTCGACACGAGACGATCCTAGGGAGCAAGCTAGTGGGAAAGTCACAACGGGACCCATATTTGACTCGATGTGAGTCTATGGGTATTTTGGGTATTTAGTACATTACCGAGTTATTGGGTAATGAGAATAAATATTTGATGATTTATTGAGAGTTAGTGAGATCAGGAGGGAATTCTGGGTATTTTGACTATTTGGCCCCCGAGGACGTTTTGGGTACCCCGAGCATTTGGATTTGTTTGAGGTTACTTAAGCTCGAAGTAACCTGTCAGGAATAAAAAAAATGTTTAGTCACTGTTTCTCTCTCTCCTGTTATCTCTTTTTACCGTTCGTCGCATTTTCGAAGGAAACTCGAGTTTTAGGACTTGGGTTCAAGCAAGGTTGGAGTCATAACGATTCTAGGGAAGATTAGAAGTTTGTTAGCCAGAGGATTTAGCGAGGAACAACATAATCAGAGGTAATTTAAGCTTTGAATTTTAGAGTTTTCGTTACCTAAAGTTTCTTAAGTTTTGAATTTGGATTTTACGTTTTGAGGAGTTTTTGAATGATTTGAAGCTTGGGTTTTGAGGATTTTATGCCATTGAGATGATTGGGAACTTTGTTTTTGAGATTTGGGTGTGTTTGGATAGGTTTTTGGAAGGATTTGAAATGAGAAAATGGAGGTTTTTGGCTGAGTTTGTGGTTGGGCCGTGACCCTTTTCTTGTGTGTCGTGGCCCAGGCTTGAAAAAGTAGGTGGATTTGGCTGTTGGGGCACCTTGGGCCGCGGCCCGCAGTGCAGACAGAGAAGGGGTTAGCCCCTGTTCTAGAGTAGGTCGCGGCTCGGTTTTTTTGGGTCGCGGCCCAAAAGGGGAAAAATTGCCAAAATGGGTTTTTAGCAATGGGAATTTAAACCTAAGGGCTCAGGATCGATCCTACTACCCGGTTTAATAGAGTTCGATGTCCCGGAGGCTAGGACCTAGTCTGTAAGCCTTTATTTACTCGTTTTTATGGGATTCTATATTATGGTTGACGAGGATATTGCTAGGGGCTCGGAAACGGGATCGTGCTCGAGGGTCGTTTATTGGTAACCTGTGCTTGGACTAAATGTTAGAAAACTGCACCCGGTATGTGATACATGTGATTATGGAATGGCCTAAATGTTTAATTTAGAATTGATCAGAGCTTGAGTCTCTATAAATGTGCTTGATTATTATTATTATTGTAACGCCCTGGTTGCCCCAGAACAGTTAAGGTGAACGGTGGACCAGAAATTTGACTCGCTACCTGAGTCCTTTGGTCAAAAACGTGCTCTAAGTGTAATTACCAGGTTAAGGTATAAAACCAATAAAAAGGAAATGGAGATTTTCATTACAAACTGCTCTGCAGAGCTAATCAAAACATTTACAAGTTGTTCTCAGTACAAACTGGTCATTACTTTTTTAAAGTTACAATCCCGCCGACCTAAGCGGCAAAAATAGGGTAAACTCCCTAGTTCCTCTGAGAACTCCTTGGCCGTGGTGGTCAAGCGGCCGCATATGTACACATCACCACCTAAGCTCCACTCAAGGCTAGGTGAGATTTTCTTTCCCTTTACCTGCACCACATAGCACCCATGAGCCAAAGCCCAACAAGAAAACATAATACCATTCAATGACATTATCAAATGATTATCATTATAATCACACTGAGCATAAAGTTTTCAAACAAATGAGTGAACATCACATGAGGTCCTGATAAACCATACTGAGTGACTGACAAGCAAGTCATTAATTCAAATGGAAGAGTGGCTGCTAGGTAAGCCACTAGCCTTCAACAGGTTCTGGTAAACCATACTGAGTGACTGACAAGCATGTCACTGTTTCAAGTGGGAGAGTGGCTGCTAAGTAAGCCACTAGCCTCCAAGCGCTTATTTCATCCATCGACCCTTGGGGTCGGTCTGGCATTAATGCTCTTTGAGTCATTCAATGCTGATAGTTGATTAGATCTAATCTTGTTGGCTTGCGTTAACACGCTAAGGCCGTCCTGACTAATGAGTCAGCTCAATGTGACCAGTGCCTAATATCACTGCCGAACCTGACTAATAAGTCACAGCTTCACAGTTGATACTAGCACCTTTGCCAAGTCTGACTAATGAGTCAGTACCGTGCACAAGTGAGCAACATATGCTAAACATTCCATAGTCAATCCAAGTCCATATTTACACAACCAGCATGCTCCATGAATATCCATGCATGTCACACTTGGGGTGCAGTTTTCTTACCTCTGGTTCAAGCTAGAATGAATAAAGAACAACCCTGAGAACGATCAACCTTTTAGTCCTTTAGCGGTTACCTGGTCATAACCAATTATGGGATTCCATCAATAAAATGAACAATAAAAGGTTCCCAAACCAAAACCTAACCTCAACCGGGTAGTAGGTTCAACCCCGAGGCCTTAGGTTTGAATCCCCATGCTAAAAACACTATTCTGGCCCAAATGCCCTGTTGGGTCGCGGCCCGCCCTAACCGCGGCGCGGTGCACCTCCAAATAGAGGCGGCCACCCTCCTGACAGGCACCATGGGCTGCGGCTCACCTATGCCAGGCCGCGGCTCATTATGCCTAACAGCCCAGAAAACAGCACGCACCAGCAACCTCCTCCTGCGTTTTTCCTCTCAACTCAGCCCTTCAAATCAACTCAAAACCTCTTCCAAACACCCATTTAAACCTCCAAACACCACCCATAACTCTCCCTCATCATAACCCAAGTAAAACACCACAAAAACTCCCCTTGATTCCAACTTTCCACACCAAAATCTAGAGCTGAAAACTTAAAACGAAAAGAGAGTATAACTAGAAAATCGATGGATAAAACTCACCTCAAATTCGAAACCAAACCCTCTTCTGTGGCTGAACTAAGTCTACAACCTTAGCCCCTTGATCTCCTAGCTTAATTCCACCCTTTGAGCTCAAAATTCCAAAGAAGAAAAATGAGGGATAAGAACGTACGGGAAGGAGAAGCTCTTACTCTATTTTAGTTCTGTTTCTACAGCCATCTAAACCTCACATATATCCTAGCCAAATGACCTAAATACCCCTAGGTCATTTAAGGCTTCTAAAACCATTTCAAGGGTATTTTTGGCACTTTCCACCTACACCGTTAATCATAACTAACGCTTCGCAATTCCCGTTAATCTCAATATTCTCAAACACCAATAATTAACATCTCGTTACCCTTTAATTCTCGGTAGCACTCTAATCATTAAAACACCCCGAGACTCACCCCGAGCCCCAAGCTTAAGCCTGTTATGACCAAACCGATAATTAACATTCCTTGATCGTCTCATGCCAAATGGCTCGAACAAACCCACATCATAATGTGGTCTCAAGATATATTACCAACATGCGAACAAATACTCAATTTACCCTCAACGGGCCAAAGTACCATCACACCCCTGTAATTAGAAATATGGACTCACATGCATGCATTTCACATCATATCATAATATAATCAACATATACATGCATCACTTATCAATTAATAACATAATTAAGCAAGTATGGCCCTCCCGGCCTACTATTCACACCGTTAAACACAACGGAGAATTCGGGGCATTACAATTATGCTTGTGATTCCTGAATTGTTGAACAGGAACATGAATAGGGCATGAGCGCCTGAGTATGTGCATGATTATGATTATGCCTGTTATTATTGATTAAGCGTGCTAAATGCTTTATATCTAGATATTTGACACATGATATATGCATGTTTGCATTATCTTATTGAGAAAGGCTTGACTTATCAGTCAAGGACGACAATAGCACTGAGCGCTGGTCGTAAAGCATTGACTTATTAGTCAAGGTGGGCAATAACACTTGGCGTTGCTTGAAAAGCATTGAATTATTAGTCAAGGACGACAATAGTGCGCTGAGCGTTGGTCGTTTTGGTTAGGCTAACCAAAAGCTTTAGCTACGCTTAAACAAAGGATAGGACTAAGGGACCAGAGGTGACTTATTGGTCCCATATCCTAGCATTAACTTTTTAGTCAAGGATGACCTTAACACACTGGGTGTTGGTCGTAAAACATTGACTTATTAGTCAAGGACGACATTAGCATTGGGAGTGTTGGTCGTAAGACATTGACATATTAGTCAAGGATGGCCTTAACACACTAAGTGTTGGTGGTAAGGCATTGACTTATTAGTCAAGCATGGCGATAGTGCAGAGTGCTAGTCCATATGATTTAGCCTAACCAAGAGCGCATTATATGCTTGACCGACCTATTGGACGAGGAAAACTCAGCGTCAGGTACGCTAGATTAGCTCAAAGCTGGTTATGTAGAGGACAAGGCAAAGGGCCCCGGGGTGACTCATTAGTCCCATATCCTAGGACGTTGAGCCAGTATGATTTATTAATCATGTGTTTGGGCGCTAAGCCCCAATATGATTCCATAATCATGTGTTTTGGGCATTGGGCCCCGATATGATTCATTGATCATTTATCTAGGGCAATTGGTCCCATATGACACTGTCGTCATTTATATGAATGATATGCATGCATGAGTATGGTTATTACTCATAGGCATGCTTATTATGATTTGGTAACATGTTATTAACTGCTTGTGAGCATATTTAAGTTTTCTTGCTGAGCCTTGGCTCACGAGTGCTATGTGGTGCAGGTAAAGGAAAAAAAAGCTGGACCATGCTTGAGTTGGAGAGCTTAGGTGACGATGTGTACATATGCGGCTGCTCGACCACCACGACCGAGGGTTTAAAAGAGGAACTAGGGTCAAACCCTCTTTTAAATGTATTTTGGGATCCCATGTATACAGTAAACGTTTTAGTGAAATGTCTGTATCTTTGACCAAATTTTTTAACCCTAAACCGTTAATCACTTTTAGTTACACGATTATGGCCAAATGACTCGTTTAGCAAGTTTAACACTATTTAAAATACACAGTGTAATGGTCCCTGGGTACAGGGGCGTTACAACTTAGTATAAAAGCGTGCCAAGGTTAAGGGTTCCTGAAGACAAGCTGGGCATGTACACTCGTCACTAAAGACAAGCTCCACTCATGGTATGGTGACTATTTATGTGGTTATGCGTTTAACTGCTTAAATAAGATATAAATGCTTTGCCCGCATGCCTTATTAGGAAACATGAGATTCTGATAGGGCTTGGCCTTTGACTATTGATATGATTATGTTATTACCTACTCAGTGAATCTGTGAATGTGTTATCTACATTCTAGAGTTGAGAGTATAGTCTTTGTTGGCAGTGGTTATTGATTAATGCATGAATGTTATGGGCATGTATATTAGCACCACAGTGCTATGTGAATGTGGTGTTATTTGATTGTTCCCATGGGGAAGGCTTGTGAATGTGCTCATCATGCTTAATGGGTCAAGTTATTGACTGCAGACTCAATAAGAGGTTATGTACCCAAGGCAGTTAATGGGACCTAGTGGTGTTTATACTGATGCTAGGAATTACAGCCAGGGCTTGAGCCCTCCGCATGCCCCTCAGAATTGGCAGCAAGTGTTTACATATATGTGTTATCCAAAAAACAAGCATGGATGACATGGCAAATATTTAGTACACGTGGCTAACATATGGCAGAATTCGTGTTCGGCTATCGACCAGGAATACATCTAGTGTCACGATGTTCAATCTCTTCATACGACCAGCCTGGTCGTACGAATGATATACGCGGAAAAGATCTTATGCAGTTATGATAGTATCTGAAATTATCTCCCATGATTTCCTGAGTATCCGACTATTTAGGAAATCATATCTGTAACAAATTAATGTAAATCCTCCTTGAGCCTATAAATAGAGAATGAGGGCTCAAGAGAAGGGGATCTTCTTCTTCTTTCTTGCTTTCAGATCACTAGAGATTAGAATTATCCTATCAGATACATTGTATTATTCCTCAGAGGTTGTTGAAACTCATTGAACCCTAGTTCTTTGATCAATCCTTTGAGTCCTATATCAATAACAATTCAAGTGGACGTAGGCTATTACCAGATTCTGAGGCCGAACCACTATAAACCCTTGTGTTCTTTATCATTTTGTCATCACATTCTTTCCAACGTGTTTTTCCACATCAAGCAAATTTGACTCCGTGTCAGTTGGCCAAAATCAGGGTCAACATTCTGGTGCTTTCATTGAGAGCTTGATACATTATCGTCGGAAGATCAATGGTGAAAACTACCAGGAAAACTGGACAGGCGGCCGGCGCTGCACCATCTAACCTGCCTCCTCCTCCTCCCAACGTGGCTAATGATGAGCCACATTTGGAATTTGATGAGGAATAAATGGACGACGTGATGCTGAAAAGTACCCTAGGGGTATTGCAGGAGGAGCTGGCCAATCTGAGGGCCGGCCAGGAAAGTGCTACCGAAATCATGGCGCGGCTGCAACAAGAAATTGAACGGCAGCGGTTGGAGCTGAGTGAAAGGCAGGTGGAGATGGACCGTCGCCAGAGGGAGGCCATGGCAGCCCTCGAGGCAGCCTTACAATTGGCTAGGAATCAGGCTGCACCTGCCTCGCAGCCTGATCAACCCGCGAATGGGCCACCCCACGGGGGTCCCAATCCTAGCCCGCCTATCCAACCCTCGAGCCCACAAAGGCCCAAGCAGCCACCGGCACCTCAGGAAGACGTCCCGCTGATGGACCCTGAAGCACAGCCTCCATCCCAAGCTAGTCGCGGCAATCCCCCGCAGCAGAGGCAGAATAGGACCGGGCAGCAGCCTCGTAGTCCTAGACGCCATAAAGGCAACGAGCCAAACCTTTCGAGCAGAGGACAGCATCCTCCTGGTAACAGGAGGAACTCAGAGTTAGGCTCTACGGTCCGAGGCCCCCCACGGCATGATAATGCACGGGGACCTAACAACCAACGCAGACCACCCTCTAATGCTCAGGAGGTTCCAGCCCGGGAAGGCAATCGAGGGAACAGTCGATCCCACCATAGCCAATCAAGATTCAGAGATGGCAATGGTTATAATGAGGCCGACTCAGGTAGAGGGACTGCCGGTCGGAGGAATGAAGAAAGAGGTGGAGGCAGAAGCCAGCCACCTCAGGATGACCAACCCTACAGACGGGACGCTGGGGGGCAGCCCAGACAAAATAATGTTTTCAACCGGCTTGGAGCTAGCGAGCAGCGTTGGAGAGATGAATACTTAAGAGACGTACTCAACGATCGCCGCGAGCGGCACGGTGAGTACGTCCCCCCAGCACCAGAGGCCACGGCGATTCCTAGCGCTGTGCAGGCCCAGATAGATGCCCTCAACCAGGCAGTGCAGCAGCTGGTCGGGGGAAGAACATCTTACATCGACCACGATAGGAGGAAAGGCACTCCTTTCGTCCAGAGGATAGCTATGGCAGAAGCTTCTAGCAAGTTTAAAATGCCTACGCTTCCAAACTTTGATGGGTATGGTGACCTGGTATCTCACGTCAACAAGTTTGAGATACAAATGGACATTCAGAAAGTGTCCGAGGACGCTCGATGCAGGATTTTCCCTGCGACACTTTCTGATGCCGCACAGGAGTGGTTTTCTAAATTCCCTCCTGCAAGTATAGTTTCCTAGGAAATGTTCGTAAAGGAGTTTTACAGGCAGTTCTACGCGGGTCGTGTGCACCCGACTGAGGCAAACCAGCTGGTTGAAATACGCCAGCAAGATGGAGAACCACTGAAAGACTACGTCCAGCTCTTCATGCGAGCAGCTGCTGGAGCAAAAACAGTGGGAGACGAAGGCAAAATGATGGCCATAACTGCAGGGGTTAAGCTGTAACGACCCGAATTTGCTAATCGGCCTTAGGGCCTTGATTAGTGTGCCTGAAGGGCAATAAATGATTTATTATGATTTAATGTGTTAATGGGTGAATTAATGTGAATATATGATAGTGATGCATGTTTAGTGAGTTAAATGTGCATGTGGGCCCCGTCTAGATATTAGGGGCATGAATGTGTTTTTATGCTATATATATGTGATATGTCTGTGCAGCACGATCCGAGACAGTCCTGGGGAGTGGTTAGCCAAAGAGTCACAACAGGGTTGAGATTCCAACTCGGGGCAAGTCGAGGGGTAATTTGGGTACTCGGTGTGTTATGGGAATATCGGAACATGATAATAAATATTTGGAGATATATTTGAGGATAGAATGTCTAGGCGGGAATATTGGGAAAATTTACCATTTTGTCCTCGGGGACGTTTTGGTACCCCGAGCCTTGAGGTAACCATGTAGACTTAAGCTGAATAAAACAAAATAGAGGAATAGTTTAGAAACTTAAGAAACCGACCTTAGCTTATTCTTCCCAACTGAAGTTAGCTCTTATCTCTTTCTCTCCTTCATTCTCTAAGGCATAACAAAGGGAATTTTTGGTGCAAGCTAGCTTAAGCAAGGGATTGGGCTGAGGAAACCTAGGAGCTTAAAGCTTGAGGATTGAGGATCTACTACAAGGATTGAATTCAGCAAGGTAAGCTTTAATTATTGGGATTATGTTGAGAATTTTTGTTGGTTTGCTAGAGTATGCATGCTAGTTAAGTTTGGTATGTTCTTGAGTATTTTAGTTGGGTTTTGGAGTAGATTTTGATGGGGTTGTAGTGCAGTTATTGAGCTGGAATGATGGTGTTAATTATCTAGGATTGTTAGTCTGGTTTTGGTGAGGATTGGCTTGAAGAAAAGGTAGAAAACTGATGAGGAATTCTGGGTTCGGAGGTGAGAGCTGCTGCCCTAGGAGGGGTGCGCCGCGGCCCGTGTGCGCGCGTGGCCATGGGAGGCCGAGAAGCTCATGCGCGCCGCGACACCTGGTGGGCGCGCCGCGGCCCGTGTGGGGGTCAGTGAGGTGCTAGCCTCTATTTTGAGGCTAGCTGCGACTCTTGTGGGTGGGGCCGCCTCCCTTTGTGCCAGTTTGAGTTTTAAGGGTATTTTAGGCTTGGGAACTCAAGGGGTAAGGCTCGGGATGGATTTTATCACCCAGATTGATAGAATTCAAGGACCCGGAGGTTAGGGTTATGGCTCTAAGTTATATATTGGATTAGAATTTGATGGATCAACATTGTTAATGTGTTGTGACTAGGGTTTCGGCGAGGCTCACGTTTGAGGACTGTGCTCGGGGCATCAGTGCTCAGAAAGCTCGGAACTCAGGTAAGAGAACCCTTGTTCCCATGGAGCTTGTGTGCAAGGCTGAGCCCAGTGTGTTTGAATGGATTGATATGCAGGGCTGAGCCCAGTGCGTTTGAATGGTTTGATATGCAAGGCGGAGCCCAATATGTTAGAACTGTGGGGCGTAGCCCTTTATCTGATTATGCTAGAATTCTATACTTGCTTGTTATGCTATGTGTATTATGATGTGAATGGTCGACTTGAGCCGGGAACGGTGTAGACCAAGAACGGTGAAGGGCTGGAAACGACATTGGGCACGTTGAGTGCAAGGCCGAGAACGGCAAGGGGCCGGGAGCAGCGTTAAGCACGTGGAGTGCGAGTTGTCAGGGTGAGTCCCTAGAAGGATACCTGGGATATCCTCACAGCGTGGTCCGCGAACCTAGGGCTTGGTAAACGCCTGGGACGGCTAGGCCGTATGTGTTTAGCCATTGATGGCCTTTTTATATGCTTGATATATGTGTTGCATATGTTATCTGTTTGTGGGTTCTCTTGCTGGGCTTCGGCTCACAGATGCTCTGTGGTGCAGGTAAGGGTAAAGAGTGAGAAGATCAACCAACCATGAGTATAGCAGATGTGGAGCGGCGTGTACATGTTTGGCCAGCCTGGCTGCCTCGGCCAGAGAATTTTTGGAGATGCTCGTAAATAAACTCAGATTTTGTCGTCTAGTTGACTTGGTTTAGTTAATATGTTGTAAACATTTCTAAACTGTATTTTGGGATCCCAAGTGTAAACCTTTTATGATTTTCTATGGAAATTACTATTTCTAAGGTTTTTACTCTGTTTATAGCTTAATTAACTGTTTGATCTAAAACCTCGATTAGCGAGATGAAAGCACGTTTTTAAACTCACTTAGTAACGGCTCTAAGGAAGTAGGGCGTTACAGCTTGGTATCAGAGCGAGCCAAGGTTATTGGTTCTGAAGATTGACCGAACATGTACACACGCAGTCAGTGACAGGCTTAACTCAGGGTTGGTTGGTAAGATCGGTTAATATGTCTGAATATGTATTTGAATGCCCTGTTTGCCTGCTTATTTTATATATAGAGCATGATGAATGAATTAACATATGCATGAGATACTGATAGGGCCTGGCCCTTGATTATTGCATGAAGAGATTGAAGTGTGCTGAATGGCATTGCTAATGCATGTGGATGAATATTGGGATAATGGTTTGCATACTGAGTGTGTGTGGTTAATTGTCTAAATTGAATCCATATGTAATATATGTTTATTGGCCTGTAGGAGGCATAATAAAACATGAGTATACTTAGTTGTGGTAAAATTGGGTAGCTAAATGTCTGGTATTGTGGATTTGGCTTAATATGCTTTATGTGTGTATGAATATTGTGATTTTTGGACCTGGATGTGGTTTGGTTCGGAGTGTGAACCTCAAGGTAGAGAAGTTTAGTCAGCGGTGGCGGATGAACTCAGATGGTTTGCATCCGGGATGGTTAAGTAGACATGGCATCGTAATACAGGAGAGTTGCAGATGATAGTTGGGGTTGGAAATTTCCATCTACCCTGAAAGTCCGGAGATGTCCGCTAGCATATGAGTAGATGGTATTGGTACAGTATAAGGATACAGATAGATAAAGAATAGTAACTGGAGGGCTTAAGAGGCGTTAACCTCTGGTTGGAGAGGAAAGTTTGGGTTGCCTAGGAATTGTTTAGTGAATGGACAAAGCTAACTGCATTCTTGGTTATATGAAGGTGAAAGGTCATAACTAAAGGATTGTGCTAAGTACTTGTGACAGGAGGACACTAGAAAGTGGTGTTCAGGTTGAGATATTGGCATGATGGGCTGGAAAGAACTCGAATGGGGATTTGATAAAAGAAGTTATAAGGACGAGGAGATTAATAAATCTATGAGCTTGATTTGAAATGATAAGACAATGACAACCTGTGTTAGTGAGTGTTAGGAGTTGGGTACCTTACTTTGGAAATTTATGCAAGTGGTGGTGTTTGGAAATAATGACCCATGTAAGGATTAAATTCTGGAATGGTTCAGGGTGTCAGGGCTGCTCTAGTGTATTAGATCTTCGGTGGTATTTGAGTAGCGGAGAGAGCTATGTTATCTGAGATCTGTGGAATGAGGTAAAGAGCATAAGTGCTACGGGGCAAGGGATGTGAAAGACAGTGCTTCTATTGGTAGAATTCAGTAAGGACAAATTCTCAGTTTTTGAGGTAGAAGGACCCCAGACAGTGCTAGGGCACCTAATTTGTGATTGGAAAGGAGCATGATTGAAAAGGTAGTTATCAAGATGGTGACAGGAAATTTGAATGGACAGGAGACTGCGAGCAAGCTTTTCAGGCCTTGAAAGCCCATATGGCACAGCCTCCTATTTTATCAAAGCCTATCGAAGGAGAAACTTTGTACATTTACCTGGCGATCACTGAAGTTGCATCTAGTGCGGTACTAGTACGAGAGGAAGAAGGCGTACAAAAAGCGGTTTACTATGTAAGCAAGAGGCTAATCGGAGCAGAGCTGAGGTATCCTCCCATCGAGAGGTTAGCATACTGTTTAATCTTGGCCTCAAGAAAGCTACGTCCTTACTTCCAAGCCCATCCCGTTACAGTCTTAACTGACCAGCCCCTTCGGCAAGTCCTCCAAAAACCAGAGGCGGCTGGGCGTTTATTAAAATGGGCAGTCGAACTAGGGCAGTTCGATAATACTTATTCACTGCGAGCAGCAGTAAAAGGACAAGTCTTGGCTGATCTTATTGCAGAGTTCACCGAACTCCCGGACAACGAGCAGTGCAAAAAGCCTAATGTGCCTGAGCCTCAAGATGAAGCTCCTTCGTGGAAGTTATTCACAGATGGGTCATCAAACGAATCTCACGTAGGAGCAGGAGTGATCTTGATAACGCCAGAAGGGCATTGATTTCACTGCGCCATTAGATTCGACTTCACCGCGTCAAATAATGAAGTCGAATACGAAGCACTCCTCGCTGGATTGAGAATGGCAAAAGACATGAGCATAAAGGTGCTGGATATTTACAGTGATTCACAGCTAGTAGTGAATCAAGTTCTAGGAGAATATCAAGCATGAGGACTAAAAATGATGGCCTACTTGAACAAAACAAAAGATCTATTGGCCCAGTTCAAGAAGTTTACCCTCCAGCAAATACCGCGGGATCAAAATTCGAACGCAGATGCCTTAGCCAAACTCGCGAGCGCGAAAGATGCTGACACTTTGAATATTGTGCCAGTAGAAAGATTGAGCGAGCCAAGCATATGAGCCAATGAAACCAGTATGGAGATCCGAATGGAAGATACATGGATGGCGCCTTACTTGGAGTATCTGACAAATGGTGTACTACCAGCAGATAGAAACAAGGCCAGAACTCTTCAAAGGCAAGCTGCTAGGTATATACTGATTGATGGTGTTCTATTCCGAAGGGGATATTCCATGCCACTGCTCAGATGCATTACACCAGAGAAAGCTAAGGAGCTGATGAAAGAAGTACATGAAGGCTTCTGCGGGGATCACGCTGGGGGCAAAGTTTGGCGAAGATGATTCTAAGGCAGGGCTATTTCTGGCCAACTATGAACGATGATTCAATGGAGTTTGTACGAAAGTGCAATAAGTGTCAAAGATTTTCAAAAATTCCACGAGCAGCACCAAACGAATTAAAACAGATGCAGAGTCCTTGGCCTTTTGCAGTATACGCAACGGCGCCAAAAACTTGTTGTGAAAATTAATATACGCAAGTATACGCAATCGTCAAACAAGTAATAAAGTGATAAGTAAGATCGTCTCCACAGGGATTGCAAGTGAAATTTAATGCAAAATCAATTATTTAACAATTTGGATTTTAAGAGAATAAATTGATTGGATGTTGTGAACTAAAATAAAATGATTAAATTGGAATCAAGATTAAAATATTGCTACAAACGCTGGAAAATTAACTGCAAGAAAAAGTATCTATGGAATGATAGACTTGAATAGCTAAATCCCCCTATGTTTTATCTGCCCAGTTGTTACAGCATTACTTCAGCAAAACGCACAGAGTTAACTAGAATTCCTTACAAGCCCATGAGATTTTTCCAAAACTCATGAAATAAGTTCTATCATCTAACCTAATATATTCCTATATTAAATCAGATTCAAGAACATAATTTAAGCATCAATTCTCAAAGTTATGCAAGGTAGTAAAATATTCCTATTCTACTTACTAAGAACAACCTAGAAAATGGGTGTTTCTCTTGCATCATTCAAGTACCAACTACTAGATTTAACCTTTCCAGTATTAAATCTAGCTTAATAACCTGCCATTAATTTCCAAACAACAACAGTAAATAAACATGAAGCTCACTTGAATGAACAATGACAATTTAGCTTAAGTAATGCATTCAAATTTAAAATACATGACAAAAGGGGTTTTTAACCATTCAAGTCTCAAAAGTTTAGCTCATAACTAAAGTAGCAAACATAAACCAAAACAGAAAATTAATATCCATGAGTGCTAGAATAGCTATGCAAAATAAGAAAATACAAAATAGAGAAGAAAGGAAGAAATGAGAACAAAGCCTAGATTGATGGTGTTGTAGATTGGATCTTCTTGTCCTTATCTTCCTCATTCAATTCCTTGTGTTTCCTTCTTTTTCTTCTTCTTCTTCATGCTCTTTTTTTCTGCAAATTTTCTCCCACGTTAATGGCAGCTCCTCTTTTTTTTTTTTTTCTATCAATGTGATGGTGGCTGGTACTTAGTTGCCTCCTCTCTAGGGTACAATTTTCATTTTACCCTAATTAAAAAGCCCACTTTCTTCTCTTTGGTCCACTAGTCCAATCCACATCAGCCAACTGACCTAACTTTTAAGTGACTGCCACATAAGCGCTAAGTTAGATGAAGAAAAGCCTGCTGGTATTTTGTCCACGTCATTTCCCAGTACCCAGAAATGCTATAGCATTTCTCCAGCAATTCAACAACATTTCCAGCTTAGTGTTCTCTTTAGCCTCGGATTCCTTTCTTTCCCTTAGCGATTCAAAAATTCCTTTCCTAAACAACAAAACAAACAGAATTAATTAATTAATTACATTTAATACTAACAACTTAAAAGACTCCTAAATTAGTACACTAACTAGAAAAGAAAGATAAAAACTAATCAAACTTACAAACAACATCACATTCATTACTCTTTTCACTAAAAATCAAGTTCAAAGTTAATAAAAATAACTCTATACCATAGAGTTATCAACACCCCCACTATTTTATAGTTTAATATCCAAGATAAACATTTGAATATTAATTCTAGAAACCTCTTTGTTTCTAAAATTATTCTTTATGTTCTTTCTTGAATCAAAATATTACAAATAGTAACTTTAGATACCAAACATGTCTAGATTTATCCATTCTATACACATATAGCCAATGTGATTAAAAATGTGGAATTCCAAATCAAATATTGGATAGGATGACAAAATTAATCAATTATTATCAACAAAATAAATTGATTAACTTTGGAGCATCACCCCCACATTTCTTACATAGTGATAATCACTTTAAAATAGAAATTTCTTCATTTCTATTAAGTCATTTATCCTCCAAGATAAATCTAGACTTATAATTCTCAAAGTTTATCATGAGTCATCTAAGACACATGATAACTCTCAATAGATCAAGATAAAAACCTCAATGTTTATTTTGATTTATTTACTTGCTAAAGCAAGGCACATTTCTTTCAAAGCATCTTTCACTTAGTTTCTTTCTTTTATATATTTCACAAAATAAAATATGTGAATACATATGTCATGTGAAAATTTCTCAAACAAATAGTCACTAATTTTCACTTTTAGTTGTCTAAATAATCTTAAAATCACTTAAACAACTTTTGCGTATTTCTTAAGAGTCTCTTTGAGATTCTTTTGAAAACACCAATTTTACATCCATTGATTTTCTCATCAAAATCAATTTGAAGATGTCAATTTTTTAAACACTTTAAATCAAAGAAAATAAATCCTCATTGATTTATTAAAACACTTTAATTTCTTATGTTTTAGTTTAAAATTATCTTCTCATTGAGATTAATTTAAACATATCACCATCTTTAACCAAAATGAATAAAGTTCTCTTTTATTCCCCATTGGTGTAAAGATTCAAAATTGCTTCTCCAATTTTGAAATGTCTCCTTATTGAGACATTGAATATTTAAGAATTATTGTCACTAAATAATTCTTAAATATATATCGCTTGACCACACTTTAGACTCCAAGTCTATAGGACAATGTGCTATCTCAAGTTTTGGATCCACCTTAATCTATTTTTCTTGCAATAGCAAAACACAACCATTAAAAGATGTAACCCCCTTAGGTTCATCTTTTCTTATCTCATAAAATGAGATGCTCATCTTTTAAATGAGAAAATTTTAAATTCTCAAATAATTCTTTTATTCATAAATCACATACTAGCAATAATATAGGATAAAACCTATTAACATCTCACAAATATTTGCATGATTGTATTTCAATATAATTTCACATAATTGTCAACGCATATGACTTATATCATACTAACATGGCTCTTTATAAATATGTAAACATAAATTACAAATACACACACATATGATTTCATATTATTGATTCACAAAATCAATATATTTATGCATGTCATATAAAACTCATAAGATTGTCATTCTAATAATTTATCACTATCACATAATAAAACAATTCTATAACATGCTATCATATTACCCAATAATCTACTAGATTATTTACACATTAGTCACATATAGCAAAAACTCAAGATATTAAATTAGCTTCTAATCTAACCACTATATTTGAAAAAAAAAAAAGAGGATTAGAAAACAATGAACCTCATTTATAAAATTTTCTTCTTCTCATTTCTATCACTATATGAAAACCATTAGATCTTATAAGAAAACTAAAGAAGAACATTACCTTATCTTACCATCTTTTCAAAGTTGGATCCTCACAAGATCTCTATGGTTTCTCCTTCCATTGAAAAGAAAAATAAGCTTTTGATTGTTAGAGAATATATTTAATACTCAATGGAAATATGGAAAAACAAAAAATACAACTCTATGCAAAATATACAATAGATTAAAGAAATATTACAACTCAATTGCTCAAAATACAAGTAAATAGAAAGATGTAGAAAAAGAAGATTACAAACTCAAAATAATATTAATACAAGTAAATAATATCAACAAGATCAAAAGAATGAAAATAAAACCAATAAAAAGAACAAACTCTCACACAACCAAAGTGTAGAGTAGTGGGGATCATCAACTTGAACAAGGTTCAAAACCTTTGTCCAAAATCTTATTTCTCCCTATTCTCTAAGCACTAAGGGATCTCTCTAGGAAATAGCTCTCTGGAATTATCAAGCCTCTATGATGTATTTTCCAGCCAAGTGCTTTGTGGATGGAAAATTGTGTGTCTTACAAGTGAGCATTAGACTCCTATTTATAGAGTTTTGAGACACCCTTTGAATTTCAAATTCCACCAACCCTCATGGTTGTTACCAATGATTAATTGGATGTTTATGGAATTAAAATAGATATTTGAGAGTTACTTGGTTGTTTGAAACGTTCAAAATCGGATAAAATTGAAGTTTGGAAAATGTTGTTGGCCACTCAGGCCGCGGCCCAAGACGTTTTTTCAGCAACCAATTTTCCAAATTTGTCAAACGTTCCAAATTCATTTTCACTTGATTTTGTAACTTCCATACACATTATGAGAGTTAAAATCACATCTCTAACAGCCATATCTCTTATGGCTTCGAGAAATTCAAATCAAAATGTTTAATATCAAATCTATACATTATTGGGTAATATTTGAGAGTTACAAATTATATGTCACATTTGGGCACATACATGTGTCCAATTTTGTGACTCTCAATAATATGTTTTTTTCCTTCATTATTTCTTTTGTTTTTTGTTTTAGTTCATACTTTTTTAATTTTCTTTCCTAGGTTTTTTTTTTCCTTCTTTTTTCTTCATTTTTTGTACTTATTCTTATTCTTATTCCTTTTTTTTTCTTTTTTTTCACACATATTTTAACATTACGTAATTATTATACTTTTTTATTTATTATCTTTTATTATTGTATTTTTTTTTATAGTTTTTTCCATTATATGTAAAAAAAAATTCAAATCAATTTTTTCAACATTTTCTTTTTACAGTAACCCTTATAGGAACACCAAAATTTGGAAATAAAACTAATAAAAATATGAAAACGTGAATGGGTAACCAGTTACCCTGGTGGGAACATTCAAATCTAGAAAAGAAAATTATATGAAGAAGATGAGAGAGAAGGGAAAAGATGTGGATTTGATTTTTTTTTTTTCTATCTTCAGATCTGTGGTAACTGGTTACCTTCCCCTTCTTTGTGTGTATATTTTTTTGGGGCAACTGGTTACCATCACGTTCTTTGTGTGTATATTTATGGGGGTAACTGGTTACCTTCACGTTCTGATGTATGTGTATATTTCTGGGTTCTTTTATGGTAACTGGTTACCTATGTTACTAAAATCATAGTTACTTCTTCTTCCTTTTTTAATGAAGTGTTCTTCCTCTTTTTCTTTCAAATTTGATGTTTCCTTTCATATTTAATATGAGTAACTCGCCACCCCTCTTATGGTAACTGGTTACCCCTATTATGGCAGAAAGTTACTCATATCAAGATAACTGATTACCCCTCCTAGTACATGTTATTTAACCTAGCTCTAGGATTTTTTTTACATAATTGTCAAAGATCAATCAAGTAACTGGTTACTTTAACCAGGATTTGAAAAACAAAACGTACAATCTAAAAAAAAGGAAAAAATGTTTATAAAAAATAAAATATAATTTTAAACACAATTCATATTACAAAAAAAAAAATTACAAAACAACCAAAGAAAAATTTAATATAAAAACACAAATAAGCTAAAAAAATAATCATCAAATTACAAACATACCCTTCCAAATTAATAAAATTTGATAAATAGTAATACTATGGCATAAAACAACTTTTATACAAAAATATGGGAAAATAAACCCATAAAAATGAAAATTCTTAATAAAAGCCATAGATTAACTTTTTTTTTAAAAAACCATATTTTTGCACATTCTATTAAAAATCCTATATAAAATGTAATTTCCTCTTATTTTATGTAGTATACAATTATACCACAAAATAAAATATGATTAAATTAATTTTCAATAAAAATTAATTTTACAAAATTATAAATATAATTTTATTTTCCATTAAATATTATTTCATAAATAATATCTTGAATATTATTTCACAAATAATATTATTTTGTGAGATTAAAAATAATACTTTATTATTTTTAATTATTTTCTTTTAATACCAAAATCATACCTTTGTGTTATCGAGCTAGTACGGAAACAGTATGGAGCCATAGTTCTAGGCTCCAATAATTTAATTAATTTCACTAACTTTTAGTTTCGTTAATTAATTTATTAAATATGAATTATTCCACTGGAAATTCATAGTTGAACTCTCAAAACTATAGTCTTATATTATTAGAAGCTATAATTATAAAGTTGTCCATTGATTTAGACATTGCATGAGTTATGATCCTCTGCTAGTTGTTCGTAATTAAAGTTAGGTCTTAATGTCCATTAACCTCCTAATTATGTCTTTATCAATTAGTTACATTGATCCTCTAATGAACATTATTCTATAAATTTAATTATAGAATGAAATTTATGTTCTCTAACAGAAATTGAACGCTCTATGTTCAAGCCCCGAAGGAACAACTAATCTGCTTTCATTTAAGTAAGGAGCAGATTCCATATCTTTGAAGTATGTTCCCAGCCACTTGTAGTTCTATGACTCCATGATATCAGGAATTCAGTCGTAGGAATATTGAACCTTACCCGATAAGTCAAAAGTCATAAAAGCACACATAGGAGTTCATTACTCACTTCAGGATTGAAGTCAAGTCTCAAACGACCATAGATTGATGAATGTTGAACTTCTATATTTTAACGAAGATTATCAGAAGTTCTTTCTTTCATCGTGTCACAGTCCAATACAATCTATATTGGATACGGTACCTCTATCACTTTGTGTCACTACACTTAACAGTCTCAATAAATTGTTCTGTCTTAAACAGAAGATAGATTGTACTCATAATCTTTATTAAATAAAGCTCCCACTTTATTTAGAGATTACGGACAATTTTTTACAATATTATCTTGAATTAAATCCTCTTGTATATATATCATTATACATATACTTAATTCAAGACCACATCAATAATATTGGATCTTTCTGATAAACGACATTTATAATTAAATACAATTATGAGTGCAAAATATTAACTTTATTTAATTAAAAGTAATCGTTCATACAAAAATACGCTTTAAGGGCACAAATCCCAACAATTTCTCACTTGCCCTAAAGCAGATGAGACATGTTGTGTGATCCTAAATCTAAGAAATGGCTATCAAAACTCGACGCAGGCAGCGTCTTCGTAAATGGATCAACATGGTTGCCTGTGTAATGACCTAACTATTTCTAAGACCTTGGACCATTAAAAACTAATAGACTTAGCTACTACTTTTGGAGAAAACATAAGAAATAATCATAACTTTATTAAAACTCTAAAATAATTATTGTATCAATAACATAAAATTATAAATTTAAAATATAATATGGCATGGGTACCTATTGTTTGTAAAACATAAAACATATCTTTAAATCAATTGTTCAAAAACTAAATGCAGAATTACAAAAGAAACATAATTCAAAAGACTAAATAAACATCATCCTCGATCAACACGCAGTCCACTAAGTCCATTCATCCTTAACACATAAGCCAAGCTACCAAGAATCCTTCCGCCTCCATAATCACTTTCCTGCATCACACTTAAAATAAATGAGTGAGCCTAATGCCCAGCAAGGAAAATCTACTAACAACATACATCATAAATCAAAAGCATAAGACTATGTCATAATCACATACTATAAAACATATATCACAACTCTAACCCATGATCATGGTAATCTTGGGGTTTGCAATCTAAGCAACTATAAGCCCCAAGCAACATAAAAATATTGGGGTTTGCTAGCTAAGCAACTATAAGCCTCAAGTGACATAAAAACATTGAGGTTTGCTAGCTAAGCAACTATAAGCCCCAAGGACTACAAGACATATTCATATATATATATATATAACATAACATATCATAACATAAACATATTATAACATAACATATCATAACATATAAGCATATAAAATCTATCATATTTTCCTTACCAAAAGCCGGGATATTTGGGAACAAGAACGAGATTTAGAAACTCCTATAAACCAACAATAGAAAAGGTGAGAATCTTTAAAATAAAGATGAATATGGGAACTAAACCATCAAGAAGAAACTTACCAAGAAAGACCTTAAGTTTCAAGAACTTAAATACCTAATCAAGAATCAATAACAAGAGTTAGGATCTGAATAAAAGAAACTAAAGAAAACTAAAGAATTATATAGAACTAAACTTAAGGAATATGAATACCTTGAATGACCTTATAGATTGGTCTAAACCTCAATATCGAAATCACACTATTTATCACTTCCCAAGTGTTTATAAAAGCTTAGAATAATAAAGCTTTAACCCAAAACCCAAGTGTATCTCTCTATAGTAACACTAGCACCTTGGAGGCTCTGATCAAATGCTTGAAGAATGAAGAAAATGGCTGAGCACTAGGTCCTATTTATAGAGTTCAAGGAGTGAAACCAACCCCTTTTAATTTGAATAAATAAATGATTATAAAATGAAAAATATTTGAATTTTTGTTCAACTGACGCCCAGAACTCGGTCAAAATCGTTCAAAGGCAGGTCTAAGTGGTTAACGGTATTTTTAAAATTAAAAAAGTCAAACTTTCAAAACTATACTCATGGAGCCAATATATCGCCTTCCCCAGTATTCCTGAGGCTTGTTCGATCATTCATGCAAAGTCGACGTGTTTTCCGTATCTTCCGTAGGCGATATATCGACCCCTATGCTACGATATATCAGCATACATAGATATATTAAACACGTATTTGTACTTTTTCAGCACAATTTGAATTGGATAACCAGCATTGCCTGAGTCATAATACGATTCCAACAGTTACTGGAAGGTTCTAGAGCTTCTAGATCTTTTTTTTATTAAAACTATTCATTAAAAATACTTAATTCCTTAATAATCATGATTATGACAAGTGTCATGCTCTTAATGACTCTATCTAAACCTTAGGCTATAATAAATAATATATCTAGGACCAGCAATATTAATCAAACCTTATGTTATAATTAATATTTTTAAACTATAGGTTAAACTTATAAAATCCCTAACTATTGCTATGAGTTTTCAACTATGAATCACTCTAGGAACCATAACTAGAATGAGATCTTTCTCATGCGCATGAATCTGAATAAAATAGAAACTTACAAATACATTTTCTAGATGTAGAACATGTGTAGATCAAATAGTGTCTTAGCCGAAAGTGGTTACCATTTATTATTAATTAATACTAATAGTTTCAAAAACTATTATCAAATTTTGGAAAAAATAGTTCAGTATAGTAATATAAAAAATTATAACAATCCATTTATGGATTATAGCAAGCATCTAGATCTTGGAATATCAATTTTGATGAAACAATTAAAATATATGGCTTCGAACAGAATATCGACGAAACATGTGTGTACAAATACATCAAATGAAAAGTAGTGATTTTCCTAATTCTTTAATTACATGGATGACATTCTCCTCATTAGCAACAATGTAGAGACATTGTCAAACGTGAAGAAGTGGTTAGCCAAAAAGTTCCAAATGAAATATTTGGGTGAGGCAAACTATGCTCTGGGAATCCAAATCCTAAGGGATAGGAAGAAAAATCTCTCAATTCAAGATAATAATATAAAACATTATATATAATAGCTAAATAAAGTGTGAGCTTTATTTAATAAAGATTAAGAGTAATGCCTATCTTCTGTTTAAGACAGAACACAGTTTATCCAGACTGTTAAGTGTAGCGACACAAAAAGATAGAAGTACCGTATACAATATAGATTGTATTGGACTGGGACACGATGAAAGAAAGAACTTCTGATAATCTCCGTTAAAATATAGAAGTTCAACATTCATCAATCGATGGTCATTTGAGACTTGACCTCAATCCTGAAGTGAGTAAGGAACTCCTATTTGTGCTTTTATAACTTTTGAGTTATCGAGTAAGGGTCAATATTCCTACGACCAAATTCCTGATATCTTGGAGTCATAGAACTGCAATTGGCTGGGAACATACTTCATAGATATGCAATCTGCTCCTTACTTAAATGAAAGTAGATTAGTTGTTCCTTTTAGTGTTGATTCGAGACTTGAACATAGAGCACTCAATTTCTATTAGAGAACAGAAATTTCATTCTATAATTAAATTTGCAGAATAATGTTCATTAGATGATCAATGAAACTAATTGATAAAGACATAATTAGAGGGGTTAACATACATTAAGACCTAGCTTTATTTATGAACAACTAGCAGAGGGTCATAACTCATGCAATGACTAAATAATGGATGACTTTATAATTATAACTTCTAATAATATAAGACTATAGATTTGATAGTTCAACTATAAATTTCTAGTGGAATAATTCTGTAATGCCCCGAAATCCCTAATGCGGTTTAATGGCTGGATTAGTAGGCCGGGAGGGCCATAATTGTTTAATTATGTCATTAAATGATTATGTGCATGTTTATGTGAATTATATGATAATATGATGTTATATGCATGCATGTGGGTCCACATTTGATTATTATTATATTTTGGCGATTTGGCCCGTTGAGGGCATATTTGTGTATTTTGGGTGCATATTGTGATTTGTGAATGAGATCTCATTATTATGGAGATATATTCGAGCTATTCTGCATGAGACGGTCTTATATTATGAATTAGCAGTTTTGTCATAACGGGGGTCTTTTATTGGGATATTGAGTTATGAGAATGTTATTTGATGATAAATTGGGAGTTATTGAGACCAGGAGGAAATTCTGGAAGTTTTGACTATAATATCCCCGGGGGTGTATTTTGGGTCCGAGCACTAGGTTTTATTTGAGGTTACTTAAGCTTGAAGTATCTTGTCAGATAGAACCGTACGTTAGAAAACCTCTCGTTCTCTTCCCGTTAGTTCGTTTTACCGTTCGAGGCATTTTCGAAGAAATCTCGAGTTCTAAGAGTCGGAATCAAGAGAGGATCAAGGCATAGAGATCCTAGGAAAGATTAGAAGCTTCTTGACCGAAGGATTTGACAAGAAACAACCCAATCAAAGGTAATCTAAGTTTTAAGTTTTGAGTTTTTAGAGTTTCTAAGCTTAGAATTGGCTTTTGTGAATCGTTGAGTTTTTGGTTCGTTTGAGCCTCGGGATTTGATGGTTTTGGATCATTGGGAAGCTTGGGAACTTTGATTTTTAGATTTGGAAGTGTTTAGGTATGTTTTTGGAGGGTTTGGGATGAAGGAAAACGAGTTTGGGGATGGTTCTGGGTTGGGGGTCGCAGCCCTGTTCTTGGGTGCCGCGGCCCTAGCTCGAAGAAGCTGGTGGAGCAAGTTTGGCCTTGCTGGGTGCCGCGACCCTAGGTGTAGGGCACCGCGGCCCTTGCTTCTGGAGTGGCTAGGGGCCGCGGACCAAGGTGTTAGGGCCGCAGCCCTTGGACAGGTTTGAGCCCGTTTGAGTGTTTTGGCCTCGTGAACTTGGTTTTAGGCCTCGGGATTGTTCCCACCACCCGGATTAGTGGGGATTGATGTCCCGGAGGCTAGATCTTGGTTTGGGAACCTTTGTTTATCATTTTATTGATGGTGTCCCATATTTGGTTATGACTAGGTGACCGCTAAAGGCTTAAAGGTTGATCGTTCTTAAGGGTCGTTCTTTTATTCATTCTCACTCGAATCAAAGGTAAGAAAAATGCACCCTGTGTATATGACATGCATGATTGTTGTTGAGGCATGTTGATTGATAAATGTGGACATGAATTGCATATTAAATGGTAGCGAATGGTGGTTACTTGTGTATGGCACTGACTAGTCAGGGACGGCACTGGTCGTGTATTACTGACCTAAGAGTCAGAAACGACATAAGCGTCCTGAACACAGGGCCGAATGAAGATTAGATCTAATCGATTTCAGCGTTGAATGACTCTAAGGCATTAATTCTGGACTGATCCTAAGGTCGATGAAACTTATAAGCGCTTGGCTAGTCTAGGACTAGTTACTCAAAGCCAGGGCTAAAGGTCTAGGTGACTGCTTGTCACATGGCTATGGAACAGAGTTCCATAGTTATGACTCTAGAGTCATGAGGAAGGTTATGTTGGTGACTAGTCATCATGCACCTATCTTGTTTAAGCTAGTGAAAGGTTCACTTATCTGTTAAGCTCCAGTGACCCTATCGTCACATGGCTAAAGGGAGTTGTACCCACCTTAGTGACTTTTGCGACTGTCACTTACCTATTTTGGACTGAGAGTCCTGAATGATTATTATGATCATTGTTGATATTATATCATGCTATTTTGTGTTTTCTTGCTGAGCCTTGGCTCATGGGTGCTATGTGGTGCAGGTAAAGGGAAAGAAAATCTCACCTAGCCTTGAGTGGAGAGCTTAGGTGGTGATGTGTACATATGCGATCGCTTGACCACCACAGCCAAGAAGTTCTCAAAGGACCTAGGGGGTTTACCCTATTTTTACCGCTTAGGTCGGTGGGTTTGTAAATTTGAAACAGTAGTGACCATTTTGAGTTGTAAATAACTTGTAAATGTTTTTATGGGCCCATGAATAGTTTTATGTACTTAATAAAATATATCATTTCCTTTTTATTGGTTTTCCACCTTAGCTTGTTAATAACACTTAGAAGCACGTTTTTAACCAAAGGACTCGGATAGCGAGTCAAATTTCCGGTTCACCGTAACTGTACTGGGGTAACCAGGGCGTTACAAATTCATAGTTAATAAATTCAATAATGAAACTAAGAGTTAGTGAAATAATTAAATTATTGGAGCTTAGAACAATGGCTCTATACTGTTCCTGTACTAGCTCAATAACACAAATGTAGGATTTTAGTATTAAAATGAAATAATTAAAAATAATAAAGTATTATTTTTAATCTCACAAAATATTATTATATGTGAAATAATATTCAAGATATTATTTATGAAATAATATTTAATAGCAAATAAAATTATATTGATAATTTTGTAAAATTAATTTTTATTGAAAATTAATTTAATCATATTTAATTTTGTGATATAATTGCATACTACATAAAATAATATGATAAATATACAAACAAATAGCATTTTTTAGAAATAAAATACCACAGGGCCCAAAACCCTGTAGTTGGCACTAACCACAGTCCAATTGGACTGTGGCCCACACATAGACCGAATGTGATTAGGGTTAGGTCTTATTTCTATTGTTATATTAATAGAATATAACATCACCGTGTGATTAGGGCTAGGCCCACGCATAGGCCCAATGTGATTAGAGCTAGGTCTTATCTAAAAAATGTATTTGTAAGTTTCTATTTTATTCAGATTCATACGTATGAGAAATATCTCATTCTAGTTACGACTCCTAGAGTGATTCGTTCTTATGCTTTAATAATTGTTATAATTGCATTGAAATATTATCTCATGCTTCCGTTGCACTGTCAATCACATGATCAAAAACCAACATCAAAACGTTATAAGACTACTCCAAAAGGGAGCAGTTATGCGTGTCATCTGGTGGATGTCGTTAGATGATTTTTACTTGGTGATGCATCATCACATGGGTGACACAACGCCATCCTCTCTGTTTTTTTCTCTTCTCTTTTGGCATTTTAAAATGCAGAACTTCCAAAAAGTAATGTGTATCATTTATACACATTATGAATGGTAATATATGCTGTACAACAGCTACATACACCATAAGTTACATTTGTTTTAAACTCAAATTAAGTTACAAATCTGTAACAATCAGTTACTAAATTTGTAACTCCACCACATAGGTTACAAAATACTTAGTAATTACTCTTTTGAATTATTTAATAAAGGGTAGGTAACCATTTGATATCCTGTGTTTTTGTAAAGTATCGTTTTGGTACCATGTGTTTACAATAATGCTCATTTGATACCATATATTTTGAAATTGTACATATTTGGTACTCTGTATTTTAAAATCGTACATATTTGGTACCCTAAACTCAAATTAAATTAATAAATTTTTACCAATTTAATCAATTTGCTATCAATTGTATGAGTTTCAAATTTAAATTTAATTACTTAATTACATATAACTGATGGCAATTTGGTCATGTTGTTAAAAAGTTTATTAATCAAATCTAAGTCTAGGGTATCAAATATGTATTACTTTAAAATACAGGGTACCATATGAGTATTATTGAAAAAAGAGGGTATCAAAACGATACTTTGCAAAAATACAAAGTACCAAATAAATAAATTATCTTTAATAAAATATTATATTATTATAAATAATATAATATATTAAAATTAAACAACAAAAAGAATTTGCCTTATAGTCAACATATTTTAGAATAATCCTAAAAGTTTAGAAGAAAATAATTCAGAGTCAAACACACTAAATCACTAAACTACGAACCCTAAACTTAATCTCTAAATTCAATTAACTAAAAAACTCATAAAAAAACGAATCACTTATCTTGTTTAAATGTTTATTAAGTACCATGAATGCGAAAATAAAGTGAAATGGCACCCATGAATAAGATTTAAATGGATGAAAACAAATGTCCATAACAATGACATGGTCAAGAAGCACATAAGAAAATATCTAACCTCACTCATAGCCAAGAGAGCCAATCGCCCTGTTGCAATGACCCCCTCGCACCTACAAGAGAACCAACGACACTTGCGCATCTCCTTCATCAAATCCAACTTCACAAAACTAGCCCACTTTGTGCAACACCTTCATCATTTCATATCACACAACACACCCCACCCAAACCACCTCTATTGAACCACCTCCCTCTACAAGAAAATGGGGTGTTTGTAGGAAAAAATAACTTTAATGTATTTAAATATTTATGAGGAAATGGTATTTACCTACCCTTATTGATATCAATAATCAATAGGCAAAAGTATTTGTGGACTCTACTTATTTAAGTAAAGGATGATGGATGACATGTCATCCTATATGGTAGCTGAGGTGGCTTGTCACGATAACATGTGGTACATTACGATGGAGTCAAATGTTACAATTTTAACAAGTCATGTGACACATTCCTTTTGGCACTTGTAACTTTTGCAATAAGCCACATGGCATTTTTTAATTGGGCCACATGACACCTTACTCTAGAGCCACATGACACCTTACTATAGGCCAAGTGGCACCTTGCTAGCTGGCCACATTTCAACTTCTAATTGGACTATGTGGCATGTTGTTGGACCACACGTGACATCCTACTTGTGTAGGTAAGAACCAATACATGTAGGTAAAAAATAATAGTATAGAAAAATTATATGATGTAGAGGTAAAATAATATTTTTTAATTTTACCTTTTAGAAATAGTAAAATAAAAATAGAACAATATATACATAACATGAAATGCAATTAATAAGCATTCAATCCGTAAAAAAATTCATAAACGTACAATATTCAACAATTTAAAAAACAAAATCTAAACTAAAGTATACTCAATATACAAGTAGTACCCAAAAATATACAAGACAAAATGAATTCAATATTAAACTATCTTTGGCTAGGGACTCTAATCATCTAAATTACTTGTTTTTCTCCAAAGATTTACTTATCTTTGTTGGTTTTTTGTATACGTATTTTAGCAGCTTCTCAAGCAGAAGTCCTCAAGCAGAAGTCCTTTCTCTGGTTAGATTTAATTGAGCTCAAGTTGTTGGTCTACTCGTTCAAACTTTTTCCTCAAATTTCTTTCTCTAGTTTTGGCCATTAACAATATCTCGGTGTACTAAAATGGATTGGAAGTTATTTTTTCTAATATTAAAGTTTTACTATTTAATTTTTTTGGGTATTTCTTTTTATGTTAGATGTAATTTTAAAATTGTTGTCAATGGATTTGGCTAAACATGCCATTAAATTAGACAAGTTAACCTAAATTATGTGACATTCCCAAATTATAAATGCATAAAAAAAAATTACTCATATTAGAAAGAGAATTACTATTGGGCACGTTACTTTGTGCGAAGAATTTTATGTAGAATTTTATATTAAATTACACCAATATACATATAAGTTGTATTGGATAACATGGTTCTACAAAATATAAATATATATATATATGTATATCAGATGACCAAAAATGCATCCGAACAAAACAATACCCAGAATAAAAAATACCTCATTTATTTAGGTTTTTATCATAAATCCACCAGACAAAACCAATTTAACACTAATCATATTTTCAATTCAATCCATACCTCTAACTATTTAGAAATCTACCAATAGGTCAAAAAAACCTGAACGACGACAATAAATAAGGTTATAAATTCCTCAAATATTCAATAGATCAAAACACGGTGGGCGAGGGACTTCAGTAATGCCACGACGAGAGAAAGAGACCCCTTACTTACCACCTCACGCAGCACCTTCGTTGACTCCGGCAATGCCACGGTGGGTAAGGGACTCCAGCAAAGTGTGGGGTAGCTGCTCATAAGTGATTGAGAGAGTAGTGTGTAATTAGGGTATGTTGACAAAGAGAGTGGGTTTAGGCTTTTCATCTGCTGGGCTTTTTTTTTTTTTTTTTTTTAAGTTATAGGCTTGAAGATCGATGCCTATAGTATACCTTTAGGAGTCGTCAGTTGGACTCAAAACACGAGATTTTTTTCTTTTAAGTGACGCCTAAATGTTTTCTATACTATTAGTAAAAGAGTGCATAAGCAGTTCTTCCTCCATCTTTTTTTTCCATTTTTATCCCTAAATTGTTTTGTATATTACTTTATCTGTATAATAAAAAACCATGCAATTCTTCATTTACATAAAGTTAGTTAGGTAATTTGTCTGTTTTTGTTTTGGACTTTCCTATTTTTTTTTGGCAAGTGTTTTCAGTACATGTATATATATATAGAGATATATATACATCATTGCATGTTCATACATCACCACATATCACATGTTCTCTTCTCAGACAAAATTGCATACTTTTTGTCTTAATTAAAAAGAATATATTTCATAATAACAAAATTAACTAATGACACCAAATAAAATTTACTTTTTGTTAAAGTCTACTTTCTGTTTTGGAGTGTGTGCATTGGAAACAGATTCGGAAGCTCTTGCTCCATTTTTTTTCCATTTTTATCCCTAAATTATTTTATATATTACTTTAACTGTATAATACAAAACCCTGTAATTCTTTATTTACATAAAGTTAATTAGGTAATTTGCCCATTTTTCTTTTGGACTTTCCTATTCTTCATTTGCATAAAGTACACTTTTTGTCTTGGAGTGTGTGAATTGGAAACAGATTCGGCAGAGAAAAATATAATAGCCCACAACGAAAATGTGATATTACTCTTTCTCTCTCCTCACGTTACCCATCCAGCCATTTGGTTTACACCGTTTTCCCCTTTTATTTCTCTCTCTCTCTCCACCTTTGTGCAGCAGTATAGATCAGGTTGTGAAGATCGTCTTCTGGTTTCTGCTCTTTAAGGAGAGTTGAGTGAGAGTTGTACAAGCTTCGATGCCTACTGCCTGGTATTCGTGGATGGCTCCCAAGGTCTACTACAATTCTGAGCGTAAGGAACTGAAACCGGAGCGCTCCAGAAAGGGATGGCGCCCGCACCGAAGAGTTAGCTGACCTCTATGACCGATGCCAGTAAGTAGAGTTTTTTCCTCAGCTATTTTGTTTGGCTTGCTGTGTGGGTGTACTGTGCTTGTTTTTTTTTTTTCCTCCCCCTTTGCTTCAACTGTGGAAAGTGTTTTTGATTTTGGTACTCTGTTTGAGTTTGAATTTCGGTGAGGTTTACGGTTTTACTTGTGGGTATTGGGAGTAAGTTACTGATTTGAGAGTTGGTTATGGTGTTATTAGCCGGCATGCTTTTGCGTTTGAGGATTTGGGGTGTATCAAGCATGATCACGTGTGTTGAAGAAATTTTCGCTATTTCAATTTAAAAATGTGCTTGTGCTTATTCTTGCATGCACATTTCATGCTTCTCTCTAACTATGGATATGTTTATGTTCTCTTTAGAACTTGCTTCTCCACCATATAACTTATATGCATATGAGGTGTTCGTTAAAATGTGTATGTTTACTCTTGCATCTGCCTATGTTTTCTTGACATCTTTCTTATCTTCCTTCTATTTTAGATTACTCCATAAGTATTATGCTTACTATTTAACTGCTAAATTTATAAAAGCATTTCGGCATAATAACGTCTGCAACATTTTTTGTAGTTCTCAATATATATGTAATATATATGTACATAAGTTTCTCTCTGACTTTGACTGTCACTCT
The DNA here is from genome assembly GCF_963169125.1 of Humulus lupulus. Lineage (NCBI taxonomy): Eukaryota > Viridiplantae > Streptophyta > Magnoliopsida > Rosales > Cannabaceae > Humulus > Humulus lupulus. Next base: position 193,998,202 of record NC_084802.1, read on the forward strand.
TTATGTTTTCTTCACATATTTCTTCTATTTTAGATTACTCCATAAGTATTCTGTTTACTATTTAATTTCTACATTTATAAAACCATTTTGGCATAATAACCATTTACAAAACCATTTTAAACGTAAAAAAAATTTATTTTTTGGAGTATTTATTTTCTTCTGCTTAATTTGTTGCTCCTTATATCTCTTCCTCTTGCCACCTCATCCTTTTTATCATTATCTAAAAAAAATGTGATTCATACGTTGACCACTGTTTCTCTTTCATGTGGTATACTATTCTAGAAGATTAAAAAACAACTTAGCTATCATTTTATGTCGGTAAATTTTAGGGCGGTGGTAATTGATATTCAATAAATATATGCACAAAAAAGTAACTTGTTGAGCTACGAGAACCCTGAAGCTACACACAGACACAAATCAAAAGGTTTTCTTTTTTATTTCATGATCGCAAATTTAGCAAATAATTTAGTGTTAGTTCCTGTGCATGTAAAATGTTTCCTGGGTCTATTTTATTTGTATCATGCTTTTATGTTAGACTACTCCATCAGTACTAAATATGTTCACAACCCAACTTTTACATTTACATACTAATTAATTTATGAAATTATTTTCGATCTTCATATATACATATATATATATATATAAGTTGCCATCAAAGCAATTTTTGGATTTATGTATATATTTGTATAGAGTTTTTGACTGTTTTATTTGGCTTGTGGGTATTGGGAGTAATTTTGGTGCTATGTTTGAATTTGAATTTCTGTGAGGTTTAAGGTTTCACTTGTGGTATTGGGAGTAATTTACTGAATTCAGAGTTAGTTATAGTGTCATTAGCCGGTTTGGTAATGAAGATTATGCCTGACTGAAATGTTTATTTGGGCAGTTTGGCTTTAAGATACCCTTTCCCTTACCATTCATCTTACTTCTCGACCATATAACTTCTATGCATATAAGGAGTTTGTAAAAATGTGCCAATGCTTGTTCTTGCATCTGCATTGTATTAAAGTTTTACCACGGTATATATATAAAGTGTTATATAAAGGCAGAAATAAAGGTTAAATTTTTCAGAGTTTATTAAAGTTAATTTCAAGAAGCTAGAAAAAGTTTTGCTGCACTTAAAGATAGTATCCTCTTGTCAAATTGGGACTTCTCAATATCTATATGTGTACTTGGTCGATTGGTTTACTATAAATTGTTCTTTCCTCAATTTAGTAATTATTTTTTAAATATTAACATGTAATTTGTATATAATTTATTTGGTCAATATCAATTTATATTCTTCAGTTTTAACTATTTTAATGATTTGTCAAAATGGACCACCCTATATTAATTGTCCACCATTCCACATATAAATAGAAAAGTGCATGTATTTAAAATTAAACTCAATTTCACTATTTTGTTGTTACATAATTTTTAGTAATTATTAGAAAAACTCAATTTAAATAAAAATTTTTGTACTTTTCATTTTATTAGAAACAAGGGCGTGCTAAGTGTAAAATTTTATAAATATAATTAAAGATTTTAAAATAATGTATATTTTAGTTATTTTACCTTATGATAAATATGTAATAATTTCCTTTTTTTTAGAAATATGGAATGTATTCATACATTTATGGGTGTAAGTATAACTCCTCTTTGCTAAATTCAAAGTTATTCATAAAATTTTAATAAAAATCCTCAAAACACCCTTATTTATTTAAATTAAATTAAAACCAAAATGAATAAATAAAACTAGATAATATTATTTAGATATAAATAAATTACCTAACAAAATGTATTTTTGGATTTTCATTAAATTCTTCTCAATAATTTTGATTATAATTAAATTAATTGGCAATCTTTTCTCTGCTTTTTTTATTTGCTCTCTTTTTCAATTTTAAATTTATATCCATGTATAAGTGATATTAGATATTAACTAAGTATACATGAACTAAAAATATATCTAATTTGTACTCCACATCTTTCTTCTATTTTAGATTACTCCATAAGTACTATGTTTAGATTGTTCAATATTAAAATAATGATAATTCTTATTCTTTTATTACACCAGCATTAATCCTGAACAACTGGGACGTACAACTTTATTTCCTTCCCCAGAAAGGTCTTCAGTAGGTAATGTATTCAATTCTTCTCTTTTTTAACTTAATAAATTATATTGTTAATTTTGGCATACATACTACAAGAAAAAGCATTTTATAAGTTGCAATCAAAACAAATTCTGGATTTATGTATATATTTGTATCGAGTTTTTGGCTGTTTTATTTGGCTTGTTGTTGTGTGGCGTTACTTTGTTGTTTTTTTTTTGTTTTCGCTTTCCTCCCTCTTTGCTTGAACTGTGGAAAGTGATTTTGGTTTTGGTGATCTGTTTGAATTTGAATTTCGGTGAGGTTCAAGGCTTCACTTGTACGTATTGGGAGTAATTTACTGAATTGCGAGTTAGTTATAGTGTTATTAGCCGGTTTGGTAATGAAGATTATGCCTGACTGAAATGTTTATTTCGGCAGTTTGGCTTTAAGATACCATTTCCCTTTTTTTACTTCTTGCTTTCGCATTTCGGGATTTGGGGTCTACCAAGCATGACAATGATATATAACCTACAATGACATATAACCTTCAACCATTCATCTTACTTCTCGACTATATAACTTCTATGCATATAAGGAGTTTGTAAAAATGTGCCTGTGCTTGTTCTTGCATCTGCATTTTATTAAAGTTTTACCAAGGTGTTTATTGAATGTGGAAGACAACCATATATATATATATAAAGTGTTATATAAAGGACGAAATAAAGAGGTTAAATTTTTCAGAGTTTATTAAAGTTACTTTCAAGAAGCTAGAAAAAGTTCTGTTCCACTTAAAGATAGTATCCTTTTGTCAAATTGGGACTTGTCAATATCTATATATGTATTTGGTCGATTGGTTTATTATAAACTGCTCTATCTTCAATTAGATGAATTAGATGAATTGTAATTCCGACCCGTCTGCTACCAAGTCCTTGGACAAATATATGTAATAATTTCCTTTTTTAAGAAATATGGACTGTACTCATACATTTATGGGTGTAAATATAACTCCTCTTTGCTTAATTCAAAGTTATTCACACAATTTTAATTAAAATTCTCAAAACACCCTTATTTATTTAAATTAAAATAAAACCAAAATGAATAAATAAAAATAGATAATATTATTTAGACATAAATAAATTATCTTACAAAATGTATTTTTGGATTTTCATTAAACTCTTCTTAATAACTTTGACTATAATTAAATTAACTGCCAATCTTTTCTCTGCTATTTTTATTTTCTCTCTTTTTCAATTTCCAATTTATATCCATGTATATGTGATATTAGATATTAACTAGGTATACATGAACTAAAAATATATTTAATTTATACTTCATATCTTTCTCGTATTTTAGATTATTCCATAAGTATTATGTTTAGATTGTTCAATATTAAAATAATGGTAATTCTTATTCTTTTATTATACCAGCATTAATCCTAAACAACTGGGACGCACAGCTTTATTGCCTTGCCCAGAAAAGTCTTCAGAAGGTAATGTATTTATTTCTTCTCTTTTTTAACTTAATAAATTATATTGTTAATTTTGGCATACATACTACAAGAAAAAGCATTTTACATGGCCTTAAAAAAATGACGCTATTTTATTGTTGACTTAGTATCCCTAATAATAGTGAACTTAACAATATTTTAACTATTAGTTTTGGCATCAGTAAATCACTGTCCAGTAAATGTGTCAGCAGTCTATTTATGTCTTCCATCAAATTCCAAACAAATAAAATTTAATATCATTTATGCATTGTCGATGCACTGCTACACCACTTACTTAAATACACCATCAAATGAGTAGGGCCAGTGTTTCGTTCAATTTGTAATTCTTACTTTCACCGGAGCCACTACGAAACAAATGGCTTCTCGTTTGAAAAGGAAAAATTGGTATTCAAATTTATCTCCACAAAAGAAAGATGATATAAAAAAGAGACGACGGGAGATTTACATTAAAAAGAACAAGGTTGTGATGCCTACGGATGGAGACATTTCCACCAACTCTACCAACACTTTTGAAATCGGTTAGTCAATAGTTTGGTTTTGCAAACATTTCGAAGAACTCTACACTAAAAATCTACAAATTCATTTTAGGATCTTCTTCCAGGGCCTCGATGATCAACTCTATTGAATGTGGAAGACAACCACAGGTTTCGCTCAAGAAGAAATCTGCCACATCTGCATTAACAAATATTCCTTTTAGGCAACATTTTTTACCAATGGAATCACCTTGCATACACTGTCATGCAAAAAGATTTCACACTGAAACTAAAGGATTTTGTTGCTCTAATGGAGATATATCATTAGTGTCAAACCTTGTTCCATGCCAACTTCATGCTCTTTTCACATCTGATTCTGATGAGTCAACAGAATTTCGAAAATATATTCGAACATATAATAACACTTTTGCATTTACATCCTTCGGTGTTAAATATGATAAAGAGTTATGCAAGAGAAATAAAGGAATATATACATTTCGAATTCAAGGACAAGTGTATCATTTCATAAATGAATTGTTGCCATCAGATAATCACCCTTCTTATTTGCAACTTTATTTTTACGACACAGAGCATGAACTCCAACATCGAATGTGTAATTCATCAAAAATGAAATCGCACGTATTGACAAAATTAATCGAGATATTATCATCCAACCCTTACTGTCGCTTCTTCAGAAATCTAAGAGAATTGTCTGATTTAGATAATTGTAAAATCCTCATTCGATCAAACACTCACATAGATCAACGAGTTTACAATGCTCCTTCAATTTCGCAAGTTGCGGCAATGTGGACTGATGACCATTCCTCTGGTGACCATAAAAATCGGGATATTATTGTTCAAAGCCATTCAGGATATTCACACAATGTTGAATATTATTTCAGCTGTTATGACCCTTTGCAATACCCTTTATTATTTCCCCATGGAGAAAGTGGTTGGCATTGTGGAATTAAACGAGCTTGCAAAAATACTTACACACCATATGCCACGAGCACTAAATTATTTGATTTAGACCATATAGAGCTTCTTACAGAACTTCTCCAGAAAGAAGCACAAGGTACATAAAAGACATGAATTAGTTACATTTTGAATGATATCTCCAATATAATACTTTCTCTTTGTCTTCCAGTATGTACAAATAAGACAACGCGCACTAACGTTTCCTTTCGAGAATATTATTGCTACAAGTTACAAATTAGGCCATCGGAGGAGGCAATTTTATTGCAAGCAGGAAGGTTGCTACAACAATATGTTGTTGACATGTATGTTAAGCTGGAGACATCTAGACTAGATTATTTTCGTCATAAGCAACAAGAGATTCGAGCTGAATTATATCAAGGAATCATTGACAGTATTGAGGATGGTGAAAACCGCGGATGTAAAGTTGGTCGTCGGATTATTCTACCTTCATCGTTTATTGGAGGACCTAGAGACATGAGAAAAAGATATATGGATGCAATGGCATTAGTTCAACGATTTGGAAAACCAGATATATTCCTCACAATGACATGTAATCCTAATTGGTATGAAATCAAGCAAGAATTAGGCCCTAATGATGAGGTTCAAAATCGACCAGACTTAGTTGTACGTATATTTAGGGCGAAGTTAGAGGAGTTAAAAAAGGATTTATTTATTAGACAAATTTTTGGAGGAGTAGCAGCATACGTCTATGTCATTGAATTCCAGAAAAGAGGCCTTCCGCATGCACATTTGTTGATCATTTTAAAAACCAACTCAAAAATTTATGGACCTGAAAACTTCGACAAAATTGTGTCAGCAGAAATACCACATGAAACCCATAACTCTCATTTATATACAATGGTAGTCAAACATATGATACATGGTCCTTGTGGTTTTTTAAACCCAAAGAATGCTTGCATGACGAAAGAAGGAAACTGTAGAAACCGCTATCCTAAATCTTTTTGCTCCGTCACAACACAAGCACAAAATGCATATCCTAGATATAAACGATGCGATGATGGCAAACACATTCAAGTAAGAGGCGCTACTTTAGACAATCGTTAATGGTTTTTAACGAGACAATCTTTAATGGTTTTTTTTTTATCATTTAGAATTGTGATTTTATTAAAATGAAAATGATTTGAAAGAACAAAAATTTAAATAAAATGGACTGAGCAGATTAAACTCACATTTAAGCACGAATTTGAGTTTTGATGAAGGCTCGATTCAAGCCCAGCACAGTACGAAAGGGTTATGTTTATGGGAAAAAAATCTTCTATCCCAAAAAGCATGTCCTCACCCTGTCTCACCAACAAATTTAAGCCACTTGGTTTCTTCATCTATTAAGTACTTTAATGAAAAATTATAACGTTAACTAAGTTTAAGTGAATAGTTAACTTTCATCCCATAATTAATGCTATATTCTCTCTCTCTCTCTCAGAATTGTAAAAGTCTCATTTTAATTCAATAACAATATCCTTCAAAGTAAATAATATTTTATACAAACAAATTTCATTTTTTTCATCTCCTATCCTGCTGCTGCAGAACGAATTTTTTTTTTTCTGGGTTTCTCCTATTTTATTGAAGAAGAAGAAAACAAGTAAGCTCCATTTTCTATTTTTTTATTTTTTATTTTCTTTCTTTAAAATGAATATTCACATAGACCATATATTCAAATCACACATATATAGGATATTTTTTTTTGCTTTTGCTGAATCACACGTATATAGAATTATATATAATCAAATATTTTGTTTTATTCATTCGTTTTTTAAAGGATTTTATTTTATAAGATGTAGAAAATATCTTGTTTTATTCCTTGTATCTTATTCCTATTATATATATATATATTAATTTTTACTTTTTAAAATTTTGTTATATTAGTTTGATTCTATATATTCTTATATAGTTATAGTTATTAGTTTACTTTATAACAAATTATTAATTATTAATATTTAATTTATTCATTAATATATTTTTAACATCTGACTTATTTATATAATATACAGGATTATGAATATTGATACAAATAATGAGGAACAACACTCGAACAATCAAAGGAATGAAGATCAAGAAGCTACAAATGATTACGCTGTAAAAATAATGCAAATTCATTCCAACATTCCTGATGATGAGATACCAAAGGTTAGTATGGAATTTGAAACTGAAGAACAAACTTATAATTTTTATAATGTTTATGCTTATAAGGTTGGTTTTAGCATACGGAGAAGCAAAAGTCATAAGGATAATGAAAATGGAAAAATAAAAACTAGAACTTTTTGTTGCTCATGTGAAGGCTTTCGAGAGAAAGATAAACGAAATGATAATGTGAAATGTCATCGTGCTACAACAAGATTTGGTTGTTTGGCGAGGATGAAGATAAAACTTCATCAATTTGGAAAATATCAAGTTATTGAATTTAATGCAGAGCATACACATGTGACTTCAAGCCCCAGTAAGAGTCACTTACATAGGTCACAAAGAAGAATAACCCCTGCTCAAGCATCTGAAATTGAAATGGCTGAGAATTCAGGAATTGCTCCTAAAGCCAGTATGGAACTAATGATTAGGCGAGCCGGCGGACATGAAAATCTTGGATTTATTTTGGATGATTGTCGAAATTATATACGCACCAAAAGAACAATTCAAATGCATGCAGGAGATACAGGTGGTATTCTTGAATATCTTCAAAAGATGAAGTCAAAAGATCCTAATTTTTATTATGCATTGCAAGCGGATGAGGATGATTTGTTAACAAATATATTTTGGGCGGATGCACGAATGAAGGAATCATATTATAACTTTGGTGATGTTGTTAGCTTTGACACAACCTACCGAAAAAATCATGATTGTCGACCTTTTGCTATGTTTGTTGGGGTAAATCATCATAAAAAAAACCACTATATTTGGGGCTACATTGTTGTATGATGAAACTACTGAAACATTTATGTGGTTATTTGACACATTTGTAGAAGCTATGTCATGGAAAAAACCAAAAACTATTCTTACTGATCAAGATGCGGCAATGGCAAAAGCATTAAGATCCCAATGGCCAGAAACGTATCACTGTTTATGTATTTGGCATATGTATCAGAGTGCAGCTAAACACTTGAGTAGTGTTTTTGAAAGATTTCGTGAATTTGCTACTGATTTTGGAAATTGCATATATGAGTATGATGAAGAATGTGAATTTATTGAGGCTTGGGGGAACATGCTTGGGAAATATAATCTTGAAAATAATGATTGGTTGGCACAACAGTTCAAGGTTAAGGAGAAATGGGCTTTAGTATATGGAAGAGAGACTTTTTGTGCAAATATGACTACTACACAGCGAAGTGAAAGCATGAATAATGTACTTAAAAAGTATGTCAGCTATCAACACACTATGTTGCGTTTTTTAGAGCATTTTGAGAGGTTGATTGATGATCGACGTTATGAAGAGTTAAAAGCCGACTTTAGAGTAAGTCAACGTAATTTGGCACCATCACTTCCAATTGAAATTTTGAATCATGCAGCGAATGTGTATACCCCTGCAGTGTTGAGAATGTTTGAGGTTGAGTTTTCAAAGGCTTATAGTTGTGTTATGGAACTTATTACTGAGTTAGGAGTTATGAGAGAATATAAGCTTACTCCGAATGGTAAGTCTTTTTACCACACTGTTAAATATGATTCATCGGCTAATACAACAATATGTAGTTGCTAGAAGTTTGAGTTTGCAGGAATATTATGCTCACATATTCTTAAAGTCTTTTCCTTTTATAATATTGTGAAAATACCTTCTCAATACATTTTAAAGAGGTGGACAAAGCATGCGAAGATGAGAGTTACAAGTAGTACCTTTGAGATTAAACAGGGAGATGATCCTAAAGCAAGTTTGGCATTACGTTATCAAGATTTGTCAAGATCCTACACTCATATTGTAACAAAAGCATCAGTAACTGAAAAAACCTATAAACTTGCTAGAGATGGTTTTAAACGACTTTCAGATGATGTGGATGCTTGTTTGGAAGAAGATACCGTTGGAAGAAAAGAGGAGAATCGTACTACCGGTGGAATCAATACAACAATAAAAGGTATAAAAACAAATAATAAGAGAATTCGTGGTAGTTCTTCTACACGTCCAAAGAATGCTCTTGAGAAGATGCGTAAAAAAACTAAAGTTTCTAAAAAAAAACTTGTCTACAAAACAGGTACTTATTCTTAATTTTTTAACTTTATGTTTTCAATTCTATAATTTTATAATATTAAATGTTATATATTTGATCTTTAAGGTTTCACAAGTCTTTAACAACAATGATCAAGTCAACAATTATATGCCACTTTGTCAACCAGATTTTTCATTCCCGACTACATCATATAATCCTAACCATGTAATATACTATATGTTTTATTTAATTTTTTTTATCAAGAACCAATTTTATATATATTTATATCTTTTTATTTTTTACAGATTAATATGGCACCTGAAAATCCAAGCATACAAATAAGCATGACTGAATTACTTTTACAGGTATATTGACTTTATTTAATAATAATAAATGCATTGCTTAATAAAAATTTTATTGTGCAGGCCGAGAAGACACCTATTGGATTTGAAGATAGTCAATCTTTCAAGAATATCTAAGAATTTGGCTTGGTGGAGTTAGCAATTTTTAAAGGCACAAATTTATTGATATGTTTTGGAATTTAATTTATAATTATGATTATGTGGAGTTAGAAGATAACTTTTATAAAGAATTTTGTTATTTTTAACAATTGTGTGGAATTTTGTTATACATATATAAAAGATGTTATATAAATTCATACGAGCAAAACAAAAGAGTTGGACAAAAATTTGAAAAATTAAATAACAGTGGGGTGTGAAATAAATGTATATTTGTCAATAAAAATATCTAGTTATTTTTATAATAGTTAAGGATATATATTGATAAAATTATTAAATGTTACCTCTTTTTTTTTTAAAAAAAAGAAGAAAAAGAAGAATTATGTACCTACCAAATAAAGTTGTCAAACTAATTAATATATATACAATATTTGTTAAAAAAAAATACAAATATACTGAATAATAAATAAATATTAGCACAAGATAAGAAAAGAAAGAATATGATATATAGTTAATTTAATATTTAGTACTGATACATTAATTGTAGGATGAAAGTTAACTGCCTGTTAATCTTAGTTAATCTTACTTAACCTTACAAATTTTTATTAATGTACTTAATAAATAAAGAAATTAGGTGGCTTAAATTTATTGGTGGGACAGGGCAGAGACATACTTTTAGGCCTATACATTTAATAAATTAGGCTGAAACTGTCCGATTTCGATTCCCCAGTTTGTGGGTGGAAGTTTTTTTTTTTAGAAAACTCATATAACTCTGTTTTTTTTTTTTAAAGATGATTTACCAGATTATAGGAATCTGATAGGAGACAAGTTCCAATTAATCTGGAGTGTTTTCACTGCCACAACCATCTGAAAACTTCTATTTTATGCTTTATTTGGGTTGGGTATGATATTAAATTATGTTTTACTACTTTTCATCTATCAACATGTTTTTATTTATTTATTATGGTGACTTGGGGAATATGAGAGACAGAATTAAACAGCTGCGTCGTTTAGGGCCCACTTCTCATCCAGAGATATCCATTGTGGATTTTGGAATTCAGGGTCCATAATTTATTACTAGGATCAAGAATAGTTGAGCAATGATTATCCTGGTTATTACTTTGTAAATGGAGGCCTTCGATTGGGTTTGGTCTCAACCTTCAATCTTATTAATTAATGCCTCTGTTCTAAAGAGAAAGTGCTCTAAACATATGAATGATATGTCTTTTTAGGTCGTGCAGAAGCTGACCTCATGATTATATGAAAGATTGATGCTCAGAAGATTGTTCTCAACCTCCAGTATCCATCTCGTACGTGAAGTTTTAGAGCCTAGTTTACCCTCTTATTTGTTTGGCTTGGTGTGATTCTTTTATTTTTTATTTCTTGAGTGCATATATCTTTGGAACTAAGAACCCAACTTTACCATGGTCACATAATATCGCTCTTACTTACTTGTGACATACAAAAGTCATCACAACGCGCAATACATATCACATTATTCCATACCACTAATATTTGTGGTATATGACAAGCATAACCCTATTCAACTCGTCAACACATATGTACCACTTGTTTTGAACGAAAGTTGGTTGTTGGATGAGGTTGACATACAAAAGGGGCATAAGTGCACAAAGAATCCATATCTAATGTTTTCAACAATATATATAATATTAATATATAATAATATAAGCAACAGTGTCATATATATCTTATACAGGTTGTACAAGATATGTTCCTTTGAAGATAGAATTACTGAGGTTCACTCTGGTTCGTTCATTCCGACAAAAGTTGGGGGGTGCATTCTCATCATATTATTATACGTAGTCTCTATATGATATGAGTAAGACCGTATTTATTTATTGATAAATACATGTTATATATATATATATATATATTGAATAAAACATGAGTACGTAATATTTCTAACATGACTAGTTTTTTATTAGTGAGACAAATATTCTTCATGCAAGTCCCTATAATGGACTAATTTTTATCTCCCATAGTACTAAAGCGAGGTTCATGGCTCATGCAAAATTATCTCCTAACGCGTTGAACAAGTAAAAACGACAATATTCCAAGAAAATTAATATACACCTATTTATAAATTATTACTGATCGATGAAATATCAAATTGACTAGTCCAATCGATCTCATCATCACCCAGTAGAATCATATATACGTTCTGTCAATCAGTTTTCTCATTTTCTTCTCGAACATTCTGGGTCTAATTTGGCCAATCCCAATCCCAACTTGTTGGGAGGGACCGCCCACCTATGGAGAAGATAATTTTTCTTCTTTTTAATCTTCTTTTATTGACGAAAAATGACAAGGATCTTTGTTGTGTGGATTCTGGTTTCTAATAGTATATATCTTATGTGGCGTGATATGTTTCAAAACACAATATAAACTTTCAGAATAATTTATAAAAGGGGTTCTATAATTTTTTACCTTTGTTTTGTAGTATTTTGATAAATTATTTTTTGGATCATATATTTTGTAAAATTGTTCAAATAAACTCCTAAATCTGATTTTGATCAAAATTGTTTGAACTAAAATCTCAAATAATTAATTCACCAAACTATCAACTCATAATAAAAGTACAACCATTTTCCTAGAAACTTTGTTGCTATATTCAATTTTTTGTTCATAAATTCGGGTTTAGATGTCTATTTGAACAATTTTACAAAATATAAGGTACAAAAAATAACTTGTTATAACATACGGTCAAAATAAGTAATGAGTAAAATACATAGTCCAAAAAAGTATAAACCCAACCCCTTTAATATTGGACTAAATTCAATATCACTATCAACCAATAATCACTCATGACACCCATTTAAGGTACGTATTTTTAGCTTATTAATAGGGCACGACCCTATTTTAGACACGTAAATCAATTATAACTTAAGTTTTTTATGACAGTGTTCATTGTAGTCATAGTAATCAATTCGAGAAATTCTAGATAATTTACAGTGTTGTAGAGGTGATTTCCTACAATTGATTAGATGGGCACTAGCAACCTGTCAAAAACAAAGAGAAAGAGACGAGAGTTCAATTGGGGGCACTGGTGGGGTGTCAGCCAAAGGGACTCCGACGCTTAAGTTAGTCGGGTTGTAATGAGAGCTAATTGAAAATAATAAAATTATAATGAAAATAACGATATATTGATGGATGGATGAGTAGTAGGATGGTCAAAGTGATGACAGAGACGACGATGGAATTCAATGATCGGGTTAAGTCTGGTTGGGTTAGACCAGGCTGACTGATTCAACTTGCTTGATTGGATTGCCTAGAAAGAGTAGTACTTCGTTGCAGTAAGAAAATAAAGTAGAGTAAAATGGTTATCAGATCTCCCATCCTCAACCCCTGAGGGTCTTATTTATTATTCTTTTTCTCTACCGTTATTCCTCCGTCTTCCTAATTCGTCTGACTCGCTCCAAGTGGTTTCTTTCCGAAATTCTTGGCAAATGTGGTGCGAGCCTTGATTGTTTCAAGGTCCTTGGCTGACTGGGCGTATCCGAATTCGGGTCCGGGTCCAGGTATGGTTTTGGGCATTTTGGACGGTTCATTGTATATGCGAACCTATTCACATGGGTTTGGGCTTTATTGGCTAGTCAGGCTGGCTTATTGGGCCAAGATGCTAATCTGATTGCTTGTTGGACTTTTTTTTTTTTTTTAATCAAGTAGACAGATTTTGTCCACTACAGTTTGTCCCTCACTCTTTGGAATAGAATTCATTCTTTATCAAAGAGTAGGAAAAAGAAATTAATTCTATCGCAATTTATCCAACTCAATCGATCCCAAAAGTTAGAGACAATTGTCAGAATATGCCTTGACTTTATTTACCCCTTTCAGCAATTATTCACGGGGGTCTCGCCCGAAAGGTATACGTGGTTTAAATTGTTTCCCAGACCCATGTCCGAGTGTCCGAGTATGTGGCCTTATTTGGCCACGTGATGTGCATGTGGCCGAGTGTCCAAGTATGTGGCCTTATGCGGCCGTGTGATGTGCATGTGGCCGAGTGTCCGAGTATGTGGCCTTATGCGGCCGCGCGATGTGCATGTGGCTGAGTGTCCGATTGGCCTGTGGATGCGTGCAGGCCTCGCTGGCTGAGTGACACGCACTCGCGCTGTAACATCCCGAATTTCCTAATATGGCTTAGTGCCTGGATTAGGGGGCCGGGAGGTAATAATTGAGTTAATATGTGAATTATATTATAATATAATTATGCTTGTATTTTAAAGATATTAAATATGTGTATGTGGGCTCGTTTCTTATAAGAATGGTATATTAGTAATTTGACCCGTTTGGGGTATAAATGCGAATATGTGCTTGTGTGATTGAGACTACATTATTATGTGGATATATTTGAGTTACTTGATGAGAGGCGATCCCGATAAGCAAGTTAGCGGAAAAGTCACAACGGGGTTTTAATACCCGGCTCGGGGTAAGCTTAGGGATATTTTATTGATTTAGTACATTACCGGGAATTAGGGGGTAATGGGAATTTATTGGTAACCGAGTGAGAATATTGGAAGTAGCGGGAGTTATAGGATGTAAATTGTGGATAGCGGGATTTGAGGCAAAGGACAAAATTGCCCATGTGAACACTTGATGATTAAGATAAGGACAAGGGGTAAAATGGTCATTTGTTTGGGATAAGCTTAGTGTTTGGGTGAGCTGGGATTGTTGAGAAAGTTAAGGAAACTAAAGGAAAAGAACTCAGCAGCTTTCCTTCTCTCTCTCTCTCTCATTTATTCTAGGGGTCATGGAAGCTTGAGGAGTTTTTGGAAAATTGAAGAGGATCAAAGCTTGGGAAATCAAGGTGTTAGGCTTGGGGATTAGTGCAAGGGCGTTTTTCATCACAGCTGAGGTAAGAATCTTGAACTGGATTGTTGGTTGGTTTTACTGAATATTTAGAGTTATGGTGTTATGCATGTTAGATAATTGAAAAGTTGAGTTTGTGAATTTTGTTAAGGCTTACTGTGATAATTAGTAGAGTTTTATTGGTGAGAATGAGTTTATATGTTGTGGGAATTGAATTGGAGGTGTGGGTCGGATTTGGTTAAGTTTTGGCTGGGTTCGGTTGCAGAAAAACCCAGAAATTTATGGGTTCGTGGTGATGAGCCGCGACTCTTTTATGGTGAGCTGCGGCCTGCGAAGAAGATTTCGGAGCCGGTAGGGCTCGGATGCTGGGGCGAGCCGCGGCGCACGTTGGATTCCAGGGAGGCCAAGCCTCTGGATTTAGAGGCGGGTCGCGGCTCGGGTGTGAGGGGTCGCGGCTCTTAAAGGGAAATTTGGCTTAAATGGGATTTTTAGATTGGGAACTTAATCATTTGGGCTCGGGATTGATTCCACTTCCTTGTTAAGTGGAATTTGATGTCCCGAAGGCTAAGAGTTGTTCTGGAAGTTGTTATTTACTTGTTATTGATGGGAACTCCCTTATCGCGGTTGTGACTAGGTTTTCGCTAAGGGCTTGAATCGGGGATCATACTCGGAGGGTTGTCGCTAGTAACCCGCATACGGACCAAAGGTAAGAAAACTGCACCTGTTATGTAAATGCATGATTAGAGCTTAGTTAAGGTGATGAACATATTTATAATTATGTTGCGAATGTCTGATTAGGTACGCTGAAACGTGCATAATTATGATTATGACTGTTGAGTGAATGTATTATAATGCATTGTGTGACTATCTGTTAAGTATGCTATATGAAACATGTGACTGTCTGTTATGACTGTGAAGCTTAGTTTATAAACTAGGGTATTATTAGGATGTTAAGTGGGGATCAACTTATTAGTTGAGAATATGATGGGCTTTGGGAGATTCTTAATAGTTGAAAAACCCAAGGCTTCAACTTATAAGTTGGAGGCACGTGGTGGCTTGACTTATAAGTTAAGGGCATAAAGAACTTAGTTTATAAGCTAAGATTGGCATAATGCACGTGGAGTGCAGGCCACCATGGTTGGGCCACCCTGGGAGTGCAACATGCGCTTGACTGGCTCGAATGCCAACAACTCGAAAGAAAGTGTGACATGGACTTGTGTGACTCTATGGTCTCCAATTGGGTTTAATGAATGCACTGGATTCAGTTATTACTGTTTGATGGTTGTTTTATTCACTGAACTGTTGATTATGTTTTCTTGCTGAGTCTTCTGGCTCACATGTGCTTTGTGGTGCAGGTAAAGGTAAAGAGAAGCTCAACCAGCCATGAGTCGGAGGGCATTAGCAGTGGTATGTACATATCCAGTCCGCTCGGCCATCACGGCCGAGATGCTCAGAGGAACTAGGGTTAAACCCAGCTTTTGCTGCTTAGGACGGCTTAATGTGTAATCAGATTTTTGTAATAGGCTTTTAAACTAATGTTTTTGGGATCCCATGTAAAGAACTTGTTATTAACTTAATGGAAATGTTTATGAGATGATCAAAAGTTCCAAATGACTTGTTAGTAAGTCCAGCACTGGTTTCAAAACACACCTGGTAATGGACCCTAATTAGCAGGGCGTTACACGCGCGCATCTGGATGTCCGAGCGGCTGGGGGGTTTGTTGACGCGCGCGGCTGGTTAACCGATTGTCCGGGTGGCCGAGAGGCCTACTGATGCGCGCGGGCCTAATTGGTCGGTTGTCTGAGTTGCCGAGGGACCTGCTGATGCGCGCGGTCCTTGGCCGAGTGACATGCATCCGTGAGTTAGGTTGTCCGACTGTCTGGTCAAGAAGTTTACTAGCCAGGTATATACACGGCCAGGTGGTGGATTGTCCGAATGCCTTGCAGACTAGAGTGCATATTGTTTGGTACGAACTGTGCACATGAGGGGAGCCAGGTCCGATTGGAGCTCACAAATTTTATCAAGCTTTGTATTATTTTGCTTGGGTTTATATTTTTCTAAGTATGTCCAAACCCAAACATTTTTTTTGGTAAATTTGTTTGTAGGTATACTATTTTCCCCATTGGATGGTTGACACTTGTCATCCATCCAAGGTCCCTTTGAGCCTATAAAAGTGAGCATTGTTTACAAGCTCTTCACATTTGGGGGAGCATTTGGTGGGGCTTGTCTTAAAGACTTTGAGGAAAGCTCTCTTGAGGTTGGTTTCCTTTTCCTTTCTTTCTTTGAATGTTCTTATGTCGTTCTTCGTGTTCTTATTTGATCTTGAAGTCGTTTTGTATAGGTTGTAGTTGTAACTTTAGTTTGATTCACTTTTTATTCGTTCGCATTTGATCTTTGTTGATAGTAGGAGCATGTTTTTTTACTGTTTGCCATGTATTATGATAGTTTTGCCTTAGTGAATACATACTCTTAGGATGTTTGACCCTATGTCCGACCGTCTGGATGGTTAGATGAGAACTAGTTGTCTGTCTGTCTTTCTGTCAGTCAATAACTTTTTTATCTATATTGTCTTGCTGTCTGGTAGGCCGATAATGTTTATAATTATTTGTACATCCACTCGAACTTAGATAGTGCATTTGTTCTAGGTGGTCTTTCGAGCATGTCTTCCAGTAATCGAGG
The DNA here is from genome assembly GCF_963169125.1 of Humulus lupulus. Taxonomy (NCBI): domain Eukaryota; kingdom Viridiplantae; phylum Streptophyta; class Magnoliopsida; order Rosales; family Cannabaceae; genus Humulus; species Humulus lupulus. The sequence goes on from NC_084802.1 coordinate 194,015,335, forward strand.
CAGTCTTGCTGGGTCTTCTGGTAGGATGACCTGTTCATCTAGTGATGATGGTAGTTGCACCAATCCCAATATTCCTATTGGCGTGGTCGGAATTGGTGTGGATAGTGATGAGCCTATAGTTGGTGGTCTGTCTAGTCGCATGCTTCTGGGTTGTAACCCAGAGTCAAAGATTACTTTAGAGGATTTGCCTCAGCTTCGTCAGGCTTATGATATACCTAGTTATGCTAGTCTGCATGCCCCGTCTGGTGGGGAGTGGGCTAATTGGAATTTACCTGGCTGGGTATGCATGTATGAGCTTCCTTTCAAGGAAGGGTTTAGATTTCCTCTTCCTAGGTTAGTGAAAGAAGTATGTGAGTATCATATTGTATCACCCAGTCAGCTGATGCCGAATGTCTGGCGTGCTCTGATGGCCATAGAAGTTTTAGTGAGAAACATGGCATTGAGTTTACTCTTGAAGAGGCGTTACTTGCATACTCTTTGAAGGAGCATCATACGGACAAGGGTAGATACCAATTCTTGTCTCAGTTGAAGAGTTCCCTTATTGTAGATCTGAAATATTGTGACAAACGTTGGAAGGATCGATACTTTTTTGTTTCTCATAATGTGTTGGGGTTGCCGGCTGATTGTAAGATTCCTCATGCATGGTCTTCAGCCAGTGAGTGCTTGCGTGTGATGAAATTATTAATTTCTTTCTGTAGTTTTTGCTGACATTCTTCTAACTGGTTGTTTTGTTTAATTTGTAGGCAGAGTGAACTTACCGTTTGCCTGGGTGTGTCAAGGAGCTCAAGGAAGGGTTGATCGGTTTGCTGAGTTTCGAGAAGAAGATCGTAGGTGGCAAGCGATCTTGTCTAATTCGAATCTTTGTGGTAGCTCTTTGTGGAGTCAGGTTCTTCATCATCCTGAAGGTATTACCCTTCCTACGAGTCATATTCAATCTCGCATTATACTTATCACACGAAGTCTTGAGATTTTGGGGTATGAATCGTCTTTGCTGACTGAACTGACGCCAGGCGAACGAAATTTTGCAGACCTTCTTATGGCTGGAGAAACATTTCGTCTAAATCTGACAGGCTCTGGGGCTAATAATGTAACGCCCCAAACCCCAGGGACCGTTACGGTGTGCCTTGTAAACAGTGCTAAACTCGCTAACCGAGTCATTTGGCCAAAATCGTGAACTAAGTATGATTAGCGGTTTAGGGATTAAAACTTTGGTTAAGATGTAACGTTTCACTAGAATGTTTAATTTATACATTGGGATCCCGAAAATAGAGTTTCAGAGTTTATTACAGAAAATATTTACAACAGGCCGTTCTAAGCGGCAAAACAGGGTTCAACCCTAGTTCCACTTTAAACCTCGGCCGTGGCGGACGAGCAGCTGCATATGTACACATCATCACCTAAGCTCTTCAACTCAAGGATGGTCCAGCTTCCTCCTGCCTTTACCTGCACCACGTAGCACCCGTGAGCCGAAGCCCAGCAAGAAAACACAATATAACATGATATAATATCAACTATAACCATAGTAACCATTTGGAACCAATGATCCATCCAGATAGGTGACAGTAGCCAAAAGTCACAATAATGAGCATCGCTCCCTCTAGCCACGTGACGATAGGGTCACCATGGCTCAACTGATAAGTGTTCCCTTTATAAGATTGGTTAGGATAGGTGCATGGTGATTAGTCACCAACATAACCCTCCTCACGACTCTAGAGTCGAAACTATGGACAACGTCCCTTAGCCATGTGACAAACAGTCACCGGGGTTCTATACCTTGGCTATAGTCATCTGGTTGTAAACCAGGCAAGCGCTTATAGTTCTCATTGACCTTCCGGTCGGTCTAGCATTAATACCCCATATGAGTCATTCAATGCCAACCTTGATTAGATCCAATCTTTAATCGGCCCGGCGCTCACAACGCACTGCCATTTCTGACCCTTGGGTCGATAAAACACGACCAGTGCTCAGCCCGTGGTGAACTTAACTAATAAGTCACAGCTTCACAGACGGACCTGACACCATTGTCGATTCTGACTAATAAGTCAGCGCCATACGCAGGCAAGCCATGCCACCAAACATATATCACATGTCCAATGTCCATAAGCAAAGTGTTTAGCATGCTTACTAATAGATACCAGTACAATTAGGACCATGCACAACCACAAAGACTCAAGCTTTGAACAATATCATGCCCAGTATACAAAGCATGTCCTAATCACATGTTTCTCATGCATCACATGCATCATACTTAACAATCCAACATGCATCAATAGCAGCCATGCATGTCACGTTTAATAGTCAACCAACATGCATCAAGAATAGCCATGCAGGTCATACTCAATAATCAACCATCATGCATCAATGATAGCCATGCATGTCACATATACACAGGGTGCAGTTTTCTTACCTCCGGTTCGAGTGAGAGTTAGAGTAAGAACGACCCTTGAGAACGATCGATCCTTAATCCTTTAACGGTCACCTAGTCATAACCAAAACAACCTCCAATTAATGAAAATTACCAAAGATAGGGTCTTAACCTAAACCCCACTCTCGGGACCTCGAAACACGCCCACACAGTGAGTAGATTCGATTCCGGGCCTTAAAGATTGAAACCCCAAGTCAAAAACCCTTAAAAACACCCAAAACAGGGTTTTGAAGGAGCAGGGGAGCGCTACAGCGCTGCCCTACTAGCGCCCCAGCGCTCAAGACAGAAACACAAACCGCCCAACTGAGCCTTGTGTAGCGCTATAGCGCCCTCTGATGGGCGCTGTAGCGCTACCCCCAGACAGCACCACCCCTGAAACTTCCTTCTTCGACTTCCTCAATTCTAACTCGATTCCACTGCTTCCAAATCCCATTTTTGGTGCCAAATGAACCCAAAATCCATCCCCACATGTCCTAGGGACCACAACCCTAAGAACCCTAGCCAAAACTCCAACCAATTCCCAAGTTTCTAACCCAAAAACCAGCTGAAACTTAACTAAGAAAACAGAGCAAAACCAAGAGTTCTAGTGGCTAGAAACTCACCTTAATCTTGGCAACACACCCTCTTCAATGGTGGAGCGCAACCCTGGCTTGGCTAAGCTTGGTTCCTTGGCTCGATTCCTCAAACTGAGCTCCAAAATTCAAAGAGAAAAGAGGAAGAAAATCTATCGGGAGAGAAGGAGGAAAAACTTTGTTTGTGTTACTCTTCTACAGCCCCAATGCCTGATATATATCTCTTAAGGTAAAAAGACCTAAATACCCTTAGGTCTAAAATAAAACCTTAATAGCCACCAAGGGCAAAACCGTCCTTTCGCACCTATTTCATTAATCACATTTAACACCCTCCAATTCCCGCTATTCTCAATAACCTCAAACACCAATAATCCATATCCCATTACCCTTTAATTCCCGGTAACGCTCTAATCATTAAATTCACCCCGAGACTCACCCCGAGCCCCGAACTTATACCTGTTATGACTAGACCAAACTCTCGCATCTCACGATCGTCTCATGTCAACTAGCTCGAACCAATCCACCTTATAATGTGGCTATATTAATTAACCACAATCATGCACCCAAATTATGCAATTACGCCCACAGCGGCCAAATTACCAGAATACCCTCACAATAATAAATTCTCCCATATGCATGCATCCACCATCATATAATAATATAATTCACGTAAACATGCATATAATCATTAAATACTATAATAAATCAATTATGGCCCTCCCGGCCTCCTAATCAAGGTCCTAAACCTTATTAGGAAATTTGGGGCATTACAAATAAGCTACTATGGCCTCAGGACAAAGACAGGTTTGATCAGCTTGGATCAAAGTCATCGCTTTCTGCTTCCATTTCCCACGTCTTTCAGGTTTGTCTGATTTATCAATTTTATTTCATAATGATGGGTAGTCAGATTGATTGATTGTTTTGTTATTGTTTTTCTTTATTATGTCAGGGTATGCAAGGCCTTATGTGGGAAAATGAGAAGATTCAAGAACTGGAAAAACAAGTGAAAACATTGAACCGTCAGAATGTTGATTTGCGGTCTGAGGTCAAGGGATTGAAGACTTGCAAAAAAGACCTTGAGAAACTTAACGGGGATCTCAAGACCCAATTGGATGCCAAGGAGCTAGATGCTAGTCGACTACAACCTACTTTGGATACCTTGGCCAATGTTCGAACCAAGGTTGATATGTTAGAAGGTCGTTTGACTGATATTGCCTTAGAGGCCGAGATCCAGTGTCGTGGTCAGATGGCGATTGACTTTCGTGATGGGAAGACTGATTCCTGGAATGTAACTCAGTTTATAACCGATTATGAAGAACTGCAACAAATGAGGGTTGAAGAGGCTATTCAAGCTAACAATCTGGTTGACTCCTTTGGAGATATGACTACAGGCGATCTTGGGCAGGAGGATTGATTTTTGACCCTTTCTTGATTTACTATTTCTTTGTTGTAGAAACCTTTTCTTTATCTTCTTTTTTTATAAGTTTTTTATGATTGCACAAACTTTTTATAAGTTGTTGTTGTATGTTGTTGTAATTTCTTTCTAACAAGATTATGTCGATAGTAGTCGGTCTAGTCTGAATGGTTGATATGGTAGGCTGGCAGTCTTGATGGTTATGAAACAATCTTGTATTTTGGCTCAAAGTAATCTTGTATCCTACATATTTTTCTTTATATTAAAATGACTAGAAGTATTATCTTACTTTTCATATTAACCTTGTCTGGATGACTGATTGGGTGGCCGATTGACTTGGCTAATCATATCATTCACCATGGTTTTTTGGCTGATGATATACTCTATCTTTGTCCCCCAGTCTAAGTGTAATATACTTGGAATTTTAGACTTAGACTATTGGTTTTCTTTTTTGTGTTAACTCGGACGTTTGTCCTCGGATAAATTATGGTCAGGCTAGTTCACTTTCTTGACTAACTTGCTGGACGACCAATCTTAGGTAAAAAGAAAACATTGGACGTAATTTCGGGCTACACTCCATAGAGCTGCCTACATACCCTTGTCAGGGATCAAGCCCAAATGTAGTTCTGACACTTCCTGCATGATAGTGTCAGTATGTTGCTTAAATGAAGATCCCGTGAGATCAATGATGAAAGAAAATGAAAGAAGACTGGGTTGAGTTAAAAGTGATACTGTTTTAAGTGGACAGCGTTCCAGCTGTTGTTGATTTCATGTCCATCTTTAGTTTGTAGCTTGTATGCTCCATGTCCTACTACCTTTGTGATCAGGTAGGGACTTTCCCATGTCGGGGCGAGCTTACCTGCTCCCGCTTCTTTAGTGTTCTGGAAGACTCTTCGTAGAACCCAATCTCCTACTTTGAATGTCCGAGTGCGGATGTTCTTGTTGTAATGTCTGGCTATGCTTTGTTGATAGGCCGAGACTCTTAAGAGTGCTTTGTCCCTTCTTTCGTCGATGGTGTTGAGTTCATGGCACATGTTTTCCCAATTTGCTTCGTCTGTCGTCAGCTCATATCTGGCTGTCGGAACTTCACTCTCAATAGGGATGACTGCCTCCATCCCGTAGGCTAATGAGAATGGTGTTTCCCCTGTCGCAGTCCTGGTTGTGGTTCAATAGGACCATAGGACTCCTGGCAACTCGTCAGCCCATCTTTCCTTAGCTTTTTCGAGGCGCTTCTTGATGTTGTTCGTGATAGTCTTGTTGGATGACTTTGCTTGTCCATTTGCTTGGGGATACCTTGGTGTGGAGAAGCTGAGCTTGATGCTCCAGAATTTGCAGAAGTCTTGGAAGTTGAAACTGATGAATTGAGAGCCATTGTCTGTCACGATTTCTTTTGGTACTCCGTACCTACAGATCACATTCTTCCAAATGAAGCCCTTTACTTCTTTGTCTCGGACTTGGTGGAATGAGTCTGCTTCGATCCACTTGCTGAAGTAGTCAGTCACTGCAAGCATGTACATCTTTTGTCCTGGTGTGGTTGGAAGCCTGCCTACAATGTCCATCCCCCGTTTCATGAATGGCCAAGGGGATGTGATGGAGATTAGACGCTCTGGAGGTTGGTGGGATATTTGGGTGAACCGTTCGCACTTGTCGCATCGTCTTGCATAGTTGGAGGAGTCGGCTCGCATAGTTTGCCAGTAGTAGCCTTGTGTTAGGGCACGGTGCGCCAAGCTTCGTCCTCCAGAGTGGTTGCCGCACTCTCCTTCATGCAACTCAGCCAGTACGTACTTGGCCTCTGCAGGGTCAATGCATCGCAAATATGGACCAAAAAATGAACGTTTATAGAGTTTACCATGTATAATAGTGAAGCGGGCTGATTGAGCCTTGACCCGACGTGCTTCGTTCCTATCTTCGGGAAGTATGTCCTGCCCCAAGTACTCGACTATTGGAGTCATCCATGTTCGGTTGTTGGAGATGTCACTAACTTGCTCTTCTTCATCTTTCCAGACAGCTGGCCATTGGAGATATACTACAGGTAGTGTCTTGGGGTCGGTTGTCTGGATGGAGGATCCAAGGTTTGCTAATGCATCTGCATGAATGTTCTCCCCCTCTTGGTACTTGGTTGATAGTGAACTCGTCGATTACTGACTGCAACTCTTTAGTCGTGTTGAGGTAGGCTATCATTTTGTTATCCTGGGCCTGATAGCTACCTTGCATTTGGTTGACTACCAATTGAGAATCACTGAAGACCACGATCTTTTTTACTCCCATGTCTTTGGCTAGTCCGAGTCTAGCTATCATTGCTTCGTATTCAACTTCATTGTTGGTAGCTTTGAAACCGCATCGGACTGCTTGTTCGATTACGTCACCTTGGGGTGAAGTCAAGACGAGTCTGAGTCCTCTTCCTCTAGTGTTACTTGAGCCGTCTACTTGCAACTTCCAGATTCCGGCTGACTGTCCCTCGGTCAAACAACAAAGTTCTTTTTATGCCTGCACATGCATGTTAGGTGTAAAATCTGCAATGAAGTCAGCTAATACATGAGATTTGAGGGAAGTTTGTGGCTTGTATGTTACTTCGTACTCGCTGAGCTCTACCGCCCACTTGGTCAGTCTGCTTGACAGTTCCGGTTTATGGAGGATTGTTTTGAGTGGGAAGGTGGTCAAGACCGTTATTGGATGGCACTGGAAGTATGGGCGTAGCTTCCTTGCTGCGTGGATGAGTGATAGTGCAAGCTTCTCCAGCTGACTATATTGGGTTTCTGCATTAAGCAAATCTTTGCTTACATAGTAGACTGGAGTTGCTTGCCTTCCTCTTCTCGGACTAGGACTGCGCTAACTGCCGTCTGGGATACTGGTAGATATATGAATAATGCCACATTGTCTTTTGGCTTTGAGAGGAGAGGCGGGCTGGTCAGGTACTATTTTAGCTGGGCTAGTGCCTCTTCACATTCAGCTGTCCACTCGAAGGTTTTTTATTTCCTTAGTGTGTTGAAGAAGAGGTGACATCGTTCTGAAGACTTTGAGATGAATCGGCTGAGTGCTGCAATGCGTCCAGTTAATTTCTGTACGTCTTTTATGCACGTTGGGGAAGAAATCCTTTGGATTGACTCTATCTGTGCTGGGTTAGCCTCAATTCCCCTTTGGGTTACTAGGTACCCAAGGAACTTTCCTGCAGTAACACCAAAAGAAAATTTAGTTGGATTCAATTTCATATTATATTTCCTAAGAATGTCAAAAGATTGTTTTAAATGGCTGATATGGTCCTTTGCAATGAGGGATTTGACGAGCATGTCGTCAATGTAGACTTCCATCGTCTTCCTCAGCAAGCCGACAAACATTTTGTTGACTAGTCTCTAATATGTTGCTCCTGCGTTCTTCAATCTGAATGGCATGACCTTGTAGCAGAATATGCCTAAGTTGGTCATGAAGGCTGTCTTTTCCTGGTCGTCTGGATGCATCAGGATCTGGTTGTATCCTGAGTATGCGTCCATGAAGCTTAGGAGTTCATGACCGGCTATGGCGTCTACTAGCATGTCTATGTGTGGTAATAGGAATGAGTCCTTTGGACATGCCTTGTTGAGGTCTGTGAAGTTAATGCAAACTCGCCATTTGCCATTCTTTTTTTTTTCACGATGACTACGTTGGCCAACCAGTCGGGATAATGCACCTCCCTCACAAACCCATTATCAATAAGCTTTTGAACTTCTTCGTTAATGGCTTTGTTCCTTTCAGGGGAAAATTTTCTTCTTTTTTGCTTCCTTGGTGGGTAGTCTGGATCAACCTGCAATTTATGGACAATTACTTCGGGGTCAATTCCAGTCATGTCCACATGGGACCAAGCAAAACAATCATAATGGGCAGATAAAAAATCAATGAGTTTAGTTCTGATGTCAGGGTCCAATCGTGATCCGATTTGGACTTTGTGATCTGGGAAGTCCGGATGTATCTGGACTTCGTCCAACTCCTCCATGTCTGGTTGGTTCATCTGGGAGTCAGTCAGTCAGTTTGTCTTCCTGTAATTGCTATAACTGAGCGGGTTTGGCCTTCATGGTAGTCTGGTAACATGCTCTCGAATCTTTCTGTTGGCCTTTAATTTCTTTTACTCCTCATTTAGTTGGGAACCTTAGGACTTGGTGGTATGTCGAAGGGACTGCCTCCATTTCATGTATCTATGGTCGACCTAGTATCACGTTGTAAGCAGACGGAGAGTCTACTACCAGGAATCTTGTGCACAGATTGACTCCTTCAGCATAGACAGGTAGCTCGATCTCTCCTAGTGTGTTCTTTTGTTCTCCACTGAAACCGATGAGGATTGTAGTCTTCTTTATGATCTTTGATTCATCTATCCCCATTTCCCCGAGAACACTTAAAAATAAAATGTTAGCTGAACTTCCATTATCAATAAGTATGCGTTTAGTAAGACAATTAGCAATGTAAAGTGCAATACCAAGAGCATCATGATGTGGGTTGAGGAGTCTGGTTGACTCTGTTGTTGAGAAACTGATGGTTTGAGCTGGTAGGTTGATGGTATTCTTCTCTGTCCCGCTGGACTCTCCTTTGATCTAGTTGGTCTGCCTGGCATGTCTTTTGGCTGCTGAATAGGTGACTCCGCTTACCTCAGAGCCACCAGTTATTACGTTCACTGTCCGTTTATGAGTAGGTGGCTTCGGCGGGGTTACTTCTCTTCGGACGATTGACATGTCTGCCTCCTGCTGGAATGTTCTTTTGCCTTTGTCTCTGAGTAAGTCAGTCAGGTGACCACGTCTTAATAGGTTGGATACTTCAAGTCTTAAGGCAATGCACTCATCCGTTTGGTGACCGTGGTCATTGTGGAACTCACACCATTTTGCTTTGTCTCGCTGGTCAGACGGAGTCCTCATCCTTTCCGGCCATTTCACTTTGTCTCCGAGTCCTTTCAGTATGCCAACGGCTTCGACTGGTGAAATTGAAAGATTGTATTCTGGTATCTTTGGTCCATCTCGTAGACGTGTCTCGGACGACCGGTTGTACTCCCTCCTTCTGTTCTCTGATCTGTTGGGATACGGGTATGGCTCAGATCGTCTATCACTCTGTCGTCTGCCTGCCCTTGAGTCTCTTCGAGTGTCTTTCCTTGGAGAAGAGTGATAATAGTTAGCTTCATCCTCCTCTCATTTGATCTGTGCCCAGGCTTTGGCGAGAACGTCTTCCATCGTCTTGTAAGGATACTTGGTAAGTTCTTTGTATAGGTCTGAGTCGAAGTGGAGTCCTTTGCGGAAGGCTGAGATGGCTGTGTCCTAATTACAATGGGTTATAGAAACCTTCTCTTTGTTGAAGCGGCCTATGTACTCTCGTAAGGGCTCTCCTCGTCGTTGAACTATGATGTAGAGGTCTTCTGCAGACTTTTCAAGTTTCCTGCTACTAGCAAACTGCTCAACAAAAGTGTCAGTCAATTGTGCAAAAGTAGAAATAGAATTATTAGGTAAATTAGTATACCACTGGAGGGTTGGTCCAATCAGACTAGAACCAAACCCCTTACACATTCATGCTTCCCTCATATCGCGTGGGATGGAAACGGTGAACATCCTCTGCCTATACTGTGCGATGTGATCATCCGGGTCAGACGTCCCGTCAAACATCTTCATATTTGCTAAGTTGAACTTCTTTGGCATTTACACTAGTGCAATGTCGTCTACGAATGGAGAGTCTGCATAGCATCTTGCTGCACTCTTCTTAATTGGAGCTGGCATCCCAGGAATCCGTTGAATGAGCGCCTCCATATCAGCTAACTTTCGAGCCAACTCAGGATCTTGGATTGGAAATGAGCTTGTGGTTGCTTGGCGGATTGGCTCGCTCATGACTGGGTGATTCAATCCGATTGTCTGTTGCTCAGGTATATTCTGACCAGCTCCAATGATGGTCTGGCTGGCTCCAATGGTAGGGTGACTAGCACTTGGAACCTGTTGTTGTCCAGATCCAGTGGCTGGCTGATTGGCTCCTGGAATCTGTTGTTGTCCAGCTGCACCAGCTGGCTGGCTGACTCCTGGAATCTACTGTGATCTGAGCGCAGATGAATGTCCATGTTCAGTCATGGTTACCTGTTCGCCTGTATTGACAACATAATTTTGAATGTTAGACATGGTGGGTGGAGTTTGATAATTCCTTACCTAGGGTGATGGAACTGTCTGATTCGGTCCATCACTGTTAGAGATAGGAGTGAGGTCTCCCAGAGGTTGCATAAGGTTGACTGGGCCTCGGAAGCGGGATGGCTGAGCCTCCGTGGCTTGAGAGGACATGGCCTCCATTCGTACGAGCAGGTCAGCATTCTCAACTTCGAGCCTCCTTGTAACGACCTAAATTCACTAATAAGGCTTAAGGGCCTTGATTAGTGTGCTTGGATGGCATATTGGGAATTATGTGTGGTTTTAATGATTAAGATGCATGATTATGATTTAAAGCATATTATATGACTATTTGAATATTTGAGATGAATGACTATGTATATTAGTATGCATGTGGGCCCTGATTAGGCTAGAAGGGCATAATTGTAAGTTTGGCCATTATGGGCATAACTGCTTTGATATATGTGATAATTGTCGAGACCACATTCTTATGTGGATATATCTGAGATCTGTGACTCGAGACGATCCTAGTGAGCAAAGTAGCGGAAAAGTCATGGCGGGGATTTATACCCGCCTCGGAGTGAGCTTAGGGGTATAAGTGGGAATTTAGCGAATATACTGAGGTCTATTTGGACATTGAGGAACATTATTGGTGGTTAATTAGGTATCGGGAATTAAGCGAGAAATATTAGAGACACTCGAGGAGTTAGCGGGAATTGGGTAAAATGACTAAAATGCCCCTAAGTGGATTAAAGGGTTTAGAATTAATAGGGAGGGCATTAAGGTCATTTGTCTTTTAAAGATGGGTATTACTGAGGCTTAATGTTAGTGGGATTTGTGGAATATTACAGAAGTCTGAAAATAAAGAAAAAGGAAAGGAAAAGAAAGGAAGGAAAACAGAGTGGTTCTCCTTGAGTCGGTTTGTGGTTCTCTTACAACTTTTCTCCATTCTTCTTGAAGAAAAATTCAGAGGAGAGCTAGTTCAATTAAGCCACAAGGTTACTAAGCTAAGATTGAGGATTTGACAAGGGTTTAGCAAGGTTAGGCCATCACTTGAGGTAAGGTTCTGTAATTTCTCCAGTTGCTGGTTTGGTTTCTGAACTATGGTGTATAAGTTGAGTTTGATGGGGAAATTTGGGGAAATTCAGGGCAAAGGTTAAGGAAAATCAAGCCAAGGAGGTCTAGAGACAGCTTGTGGTCGAAATCCTATCAAAGGTATAAAGTCTAAACTCTAACTTTGCTGTTCAATTGGTTTCTGCTGAGGTTTAGTGTTTAGGAATGGCTATGGTGAATTCTGAGTTTGTGGATGCATGTGCTTGAGTCCTAGGTATTTGGGGTGCTTGGGATGAGTGGAGTATGATCATAAGGTTGTTTTTGAGTTTGGGAAAGAGTTGGAAGAGTTTTGGTTGAGGTTGGTTCGAGGAAATCGCAAGAAGGAGAACTGAGGGTGGTATCTGTCTGTGACCAGCGCTACAGCGCTAGCCTTTGGGCGCTGTAGCGCTAGGCCATGATGCTGAGGGGATTTTGGCTTCTGTTTGTAGCGTTGTAGCGCCCTCTCATGAGCGCTGTAGCGCTACCCTGCAGCCTGAAGGGGATTCTAGGGTTGTTTGCAAGGGTTTTTGACCTAAGGTTTGGGGTTTGTTTCCACCACCTTGTTTGGTGGAACTAGGACTTCCCGGGGGCTCAGGATTGGCCCCGAGGCTAGGTTTTGAACTTGAGGATTGATAATGACTTTGGCCCATGACTGTGTTTAGGTGAGCGCTAGGGCTCGAGGGGGGTCGTGCTCAAGGAGTCGAGGGATCAAAGCTAGTAAATTGAAAGGTAAGAAAACTGCACCTAGTTATATGTTTGTGATGGGACTAAGCGCTCCCGATACTTGTATCGTGTCAACGATGGTATTACGCCATGGGACATGTAAAAGCGGCCTAAGGGTGCCGTACATGGTATTTGCGCACAGGGTGCAGCTTGGCCACTGGTAGCCGAGAATATTCACTGAGCTCGACCTAAGCGTGTCGGAGTCAGGGGGGATAACGGAGGGGGCAGCCTGAGAGCGCTAGCCCTAGTTATCGTTTGTGCAGTGATACAAATTGATATGCTTAGTGTGTTGAATACTTGGTCATACTGAGTGATTATACGTTTGAGAACTTATGATGAAATGTGGGATATGGATTTGTCTGTTGATTGCTTATGCTCTGTTGTTGTGTTTTCTTGCTGGGTCTTGGCTCACGGGTGCTATGTGGTGCAGGTAAAGGCAAAGGCAGATTGGACCAAGCCTGAGATGGAGAGCTCCGAGGTGGAATGTACATAGCCAGCTATTCGATCGCCATGGTCGAGGAGTGGGTCAGGACAGGGATTACCTAGTTGTCTGTTTTGCCTTAATATGGCTTGATGTTGTATATAAACCCTGTGTCTTTTGTAAACAGTCTTTAAACTTAATATTTTTGGGATCCCGTGTAAACAAATAATGTTTCTTAATGAAAATGTGGCTTTTGAGACCAAAACATTTTAAACCCTAGTTCCTTTATAGTCTCAGTAACACGATTTTGTTTAATTGACTTGGTTAGCAAGTCTGGCATTTTATAAACACACAGTGTAACAGTCTTGGCTATCCAGGGCGTTACACTCCTCATTTTCTCGCGTTCTTCATTCATCTGGGCAGTAAGAGCAGCAAGTTGAGCAGATAGATCGGGTGTCTCAGTCACGTCTGACATGGCTCTCAAGTGAACTTCTTGATCTCTTTGTCGATTGTCTGATTGCTAGGGCCCCACGGTGGGCGCCAAATTGTAGAGGTGATTTCCTACAATTGATTAGATGGGTACCAGCAACCTGTCAAAAACAAAGAGAAAGAGACGAGAGTTCAATTGGGAGCACCGGTGGGGTGTCAGCTAAAGGGACTCTGATGCTCAAGTTAGTCGGGTTGTAATGAGAGTTAATTGAAAATAATAAAATTATAATGAAAATAACGATATATTGATGGATGGATGGATGAGTAGTAGGATGGTCAAATTGACGACAGAGACGACGACGGAATTCAATGATCGAGTTAAGTCCGGTTGGGTCAGACCAGGCTGACTGATTCAACTTGCTTGATTGGATCGCCTAGAAAGAGTAGTACTTTGTTGCAGTAAGAAAATAAAGTTGAGTAAAATGGTTATCAGATCTCCCCTCCTCAACCCCTGAGAGTCTTATTTATTATTCTTTTTCTCTACTGTTATTCCTCCGTCTTCCTAATTCGTCTGACTCGCTCCAAGTGGTTTCTTTCCGAAATTCTTGGCAAATGTGGTGCGAGCCATGACTGTTTCAAGGTCCTTGGCTGATTGGGCGTATCCGTATCCGAATTCGGGTCCGGGTCCGAGTCCGGGTATGGTTTTGGGCATTTTGGACGGTTCATTGTATATGCGAACCTATTCACATGGGTTTGGGCTTTATTGGCTAGTCAGGCTGGCTTATTGGGCCAAGATGCTAATCTGACTACTTGTTGGACTTTATTTTTATTTTAATCAAGTAGATAGATTTTGTCCACTACAAGTGTCAAAATCAAAGTTCAAACTGTCTACTGCACTTGTGGCTATTATTTATTATATGCGAGAAAATTGATTTGTTTGAACTCTGATTTTGACACCGTAAGTTATTTAGAATTTTTTGAAAATTTGTAAGAGATCTACTATGACTACAATGCACACCATCATAAAAAAAACTAGGGTTGAAATTAAGTTACGTGCCTAAAATAGGACTGTGCCCTACCATAAGATAAAAAAAGTGTACCTTACTATAAATTTTCTCTATATATTATCATGATAATTTATAATATTTTGTTATTAATTAATTAACAATGTAATGATCACGTGTCAGATAAAAAAAATTACAAGAAAAAACAATTTAAAATTTTTAGATCGATATCACATATGAGAATTCTTGGATAAAATTATTATTTCGCCAAAATCTATTTATTCTTCAAAGCAAGTAGTGAATAAAAATTAGGAAGTATACTCTTTTAGTATTTTTTCTGTATTTGAACAAAAATATAAATTTAGTATTCTAAAATTACAAAATCCATATAAAATAATATAATCGTCTGTACGTAGAGTTTTCGTTATCTGATCATGTTATGTTATTGATATGTGTGCTCATATTTCTTCTTCATCATATTTCTGGATTGTGCATCTTCATTTTGTTTATGATGTCATTTTGATTATTCTCAAGCTTTATTTGAATTATGGCCTGTCTATAAACTTTGCGTGTTTGATAATGTATTTTCTCCACTAATTTTTTAATTTATTTCCACGTGATCAGTAATTTTGGAATCATTGGAAGTTCAAGAGTCCAATTGGTACTAACTATAATATCTTCAAAGCAGAAATAGGATAAAATATAGTTTTAATACCACTAATTAACACATATACGGCAAATTTGGAAAAAAAATATAAAAATATGGTATTTTAAACTAATTACAATATTACGGTAATCTATGCCTATTATATAACTCACAACCCACTATTACCAACATTTACCCAATTATCCATATTACCCATCCCATTACATGTTGAATATTACACTTCAAAATTATATCAAACCATTATAAATATTATCCTTATTTGTATATATATATTAACATCTTCAAATCAGATTTGAATTACTTATTTGTAAACTTGCAAGATTGTAATCAAAGTTTACACTTGAGAAAATCATATTGTTGAAAGGTCATAATCATAAAATTATTTAAAACTATAGCAATAAACTTGTAACAAATTTTTACAAACAACATTAGGCATGCTCATCCGATCCGATCCAACATTTTTACCACTAACCAATCCAATCTAATTAAATGTTGGATGTTGGAAATCATCATCCAATCCAATCCGTTTTGGCCTACAAATCCAATCAAATCCAGTTGTAATTGGATTGGGTCAATTTTTTTTTTATTTTTTTATCTTTGAACCTAAATTTTGATATTAAACAAATTAACAAGCAAAACAAAAAACATACAAAAAACTAGACACTATGGAGTAATAGTACTAATTTAAGTCTTTACAATTGTCACATTATAGTCATTTAAATATTAAGTTTACAACATTAAGTCCATTAAACATCATGATAGAGAAAGGCTAAGTTTACAAATCTAATCAAATCCAATTGTAATTGAATATCAAATTTTTTATTATTGGATTGGTTCGGGGTAATTGGACTGGTTTGGATTTTGAGCAACCCTAAACAACATGATAGAGAAATGCTAAATAAGAACCTACATGTTTCAAACATGTAACAAGCTTTTACAGACAACGACAACTATGAATTTACATGTTACAAACATGTAACATGCTTTTACAGATGCGTAAACCAATTACATAAAAATATTTTTGTAAACAACATTTACAAATATATAACCAAGTTTTACAGATTTGTAAACAAGTTTTACATTTTTGTAGACAACATTTATAGAATAATTCCTTGCTAAATTTTTTTATTTTTGTAACAATGGTTTACATAACTAATTTTATAATTAAAAAATATATATTTGTGACTAATATTTCAAAAAGTAAGTTGTAAATTTAGTTAACATACTTGTAACAAAAATATATAAAACTAAGTTTGTAACTAAAAGAATTTTATAATTAGTATATACAAAAATGTTAAATTGCATTAAACAGGTAACATATATATATATATTTTTTAAATTGTAACAACTAATAAAAAAATAAATTATATTGATTAAATATATAATATTTTATGTAAGCATAAATATTTATTTAATATTAATAATTATATTTTAAATATTTATAAGTAAAATAAATTTATTTGTAATTATTATTATTATTATCATACCAAATGTATCTATGAACTAATGACTGAAGAGAAAAAGATAAAAAAAAAATCAAAGTATTGAGATTTTTTTAAAATATATAATATGAAAATTGTAATATTTATATTATAGGAATTAATATAATTAACATAGTTTAAAATATAAGATCAAAATTGTATTGATTTGATAAAAGAATATTAAAGTGATTTCACGTATAATATTTAAAAGAAAAGTTGATTTGACAAAAAAAAATGTTAGTTCAAAATTATATATTAATAGGATACGGGTACGATGAAAAAATCATTTGTATATACTAGTTGGTTGGAGCACAGTAAATTTGTAATTTTTTTAATTTGCCATATAAAACGATTTTTTTTAAATCAATGTGTAACATATAATTTTCCCTTTTTTTTTGGGGGAGGGGGGGAAGTCTCAAAATATATATATATATATTTTTTTTGCATTTTGTAAGTACCAATAATCTTTTCTTTTAATCAGAATATTTGTGACTAAAATACTTAAAATTTGTATTTACTTATGTCTAAATACCAAAACTTTTTTTTTTTACTAGGAAAATAGTAAAACATTAAAATGCTACAATAAATATTAGTACTATACAAATAGTTTATGACTAAAACTACATTAGTCATAATTTGTGACTAAATATTAGATTTTAGTAACTAATAATTTTTTGTTTATCATTAAAAGTGTTTTTAGCTTAAATTTATTTATATTGTGATTAAAATGTTATTACTAAATAAAAAAATTTCAAAGTCCTGGCTCTGAAAATTTGAGGAAATTTTTGGTTTGGATCGGTTTTTGTTCCATTAGTCAATGTTGTTTTTTGAATAAATACATATGAATTTGAATAGGTTCCATCTTCGAATATGACTTAGTAGGTTAATTCTCCATTTTGCTACCTGTAGTTTTATATGTTTCTCGGAGCTCTTTACATTTAAGTATTTTTTTATATTATCACTATTAAAATTTACAAAAGAAAAAAAATTATTAAATAAAAAATCAACCTTTTTATGAGTGATGCTAAACATACACATTATTTGTACAAATAATGATGCAACACTTCTTTCAATCAAACAAACTTTTAAGAGTAGGATCATACACTACAAAAAAATTTACTCTTGCCGACTCTTTCCTGCATCGACAAAAGACCTTAATTGCACTGGCAAATATCCTGAAATTTTTGCTGGCACAACATTACGTTGGAAAAAGGCATTGCAAAAGGCACGACACTAATCCGTCTTTTGCTAACACAAAATGAAATGTGTCGATAAATGGTGACATCACCGATGAGTAAATGCTCCGTGATAAAAGGAACACGCCGGCAAAAAAACTAATACACAAAGTTGTGAAAATGACATTTACTGACGCAATTTTATGTCGGAAAAAGTTTGACATTTGCCGACACAATTCAGCGCCAGTACAAGTTGAAGTTTTACCGGCCCGTAAATGCGTCGACGAAAGTGAGCTGATTTGCGTCGACATAGGTATTTCCAGCCAATACATAATACTTATTCAGGCAAAAAATTGAGTTGGGAAAAGTTTTTAACATATTACAATCTTTTAAAATTATAATTAACAATGAAATTAAATTAAAGTACTGAAAATTAATCTACCAAATAATTAAAATTATAATATGATTAATATCAAATTGTTTTAATTGCATTTGAAACATTAAAACTAAGCTAAAACAACATAATCATCTTGAAATAATGAAATAAATATAATTGTCTTCAAACAATTAAACTAAACTAATATAAACCTCATCATCTTGTGTAGCCGCGTAGTTGTCCTCCTCATTATTGGCTCGTGGTTGGCTAGGGGCAGCATCATCGAACTCTGATGGTAGCACCTCCGTCGAAAATCCAAGTACGATAGTACTCATCTGTTGCACTAAATCCCTCAACATGTTTTGTTGGGTGCGTTGATTCCTTTTAAGTGTCTCATTTTCTCTTATAATTGTCTCCACAGGAAGAGACTGTTGATCAGAAGACACATAAAAAGAAGAAGATGCAGCTGGTGCGCGTTTCTGAAATTGTGTAACCTACAATCTCTTTGTATTCATTCAACATCTCCAAATCTCTCATACTAACAAGTAGTCTACTGAATCTTTCTCGAACTAGGGGCCCATGCATATGATTCTACTAAGGATAACCACTACAAATAAACTTCATTCAAGCAGCAATACTCACTCTGAAGAGTAAGATTCAATAGACTATTTGTTAGTAAGAGAGAATTTGGAGATGTTGGATGAATATAATGAAATTGTAGGACAAGTGAATTTAAAGAAAAATATTGATTCACACTATGTATGTATTTTTAGAGTAAAGGAAATGAAAGATTACATGCTTCTGCGCAGCGGTTTCACCAAGCCAGGTGTCTTTCTTTCGGTGGAGCTGTTTGAACGTATCGATCATGCTTGAAAACTGACCAACAGACAAGTCCTCCTAGCAAAAATAAATTATTAGAACACTACAATAAATATAAAAGTTATGTTGCGAAAGAGATTTTAGTTATTATAACTTACGTGATCATGAATATGTGCGACAATAGATTTGGAGCTGTATGCTCCCGGTATAGGTATTTTCGACTGAGCGTCTTTATTTCTCCTTGATACACGCCTAAAACATGCAATGATAACAATATTAGAATTTCATTAATTTGAAATTAAAAAAATATATATTCTTGTTGTTGCTCGGAACTCCAATAATAGCATAGAGTCACCCAGTCAGTGAGACTAACATCTTCGAAAGGTTGTGTCTTTGCCCTCTCAATATCCACCAATCTCCCAACCTCGAACCAATATTTCCTCGTGTTATAGTGCTAGTTGGTCAAATGCTTCATCATCTGCTTATTCATGGAATCCGAAATGATATGTTTGTCCAATGGATAAATAACTTTGTCCTACAATCAAAATTTTAGAATTTATAAAAATATTATTCGAGGATCTCACTTGTATTTATTTTAATCTCTAACGAATGACCTGGAGATCACTCGGCGCCACCTCTGCCCAAGACATTGTTGTCAGGGATATGGTCTCACACAGGAATTAGGCCATAGAGTTGTTAAACAACTTATCATAAGTCTTTATGGCTTTCCCGATTTGTAGATCAAACTCTACTAGCAGACTAGTCAACTTCTTCTTGGCGAGCTCTTTTTCTATGATGCTGCCATAATAAGCTCCACGATCCCTCTTGCTACTACCATTGTCATCTCTTGATCATTCCATACTACATTCAAATTTTCGTTACATTTATTATTTAAAAATAATAATATTACTTTTTTTACTTTTATGGATATGTAAATTAATCGATAAAACATAATGAAATGAATGTACAATAATAAGTAGTGCACTTCATTAGATTAGAAAGGAAGTTACAAAAATTGTTTCATATTACAACTCATCAGTAACTATAACATCATTACCGTCACCACTATCACTATCACTGTCACTATGTTTTGGGGTTAGGCTATAAACAACCTAAGTTTTGTGAAACAAATCAAGAAAAAATATACAAGTAATCAACCTTTAATGATGGTAAAATACAAGTTCTTAAACACAAAACACAAATGTAGATTTGTTGTCCAAAAATCTCTATTCCTAGCCTTCTCTATGGAAATGCTTGAAGCTACAACAGTGATACACAAGCCTTGATCCTTCATACAAGCCAAGCTTTCTGGATGAAAATCTAGGAGAAAACTAGTAATTTTGGAGATAGAGATAGAGAGGGAGAGTTTTTCTTTTAGAGAGAAAGAGAAAGAGAGAGGTGAGTGATCAAGTCGCCAATGAACTCATATGAATCCTTAAATAGTATAGGACTCTCATTAGACTCAACCAATGAGATTAGAACATTTAAATTTATGTTTTAGAGCTAAATTACATAAGTGTACGGACATGCAATTACGGCCCAAGCGATCTATTGCCTGGTCTGTCTCGATTAGGGTTTCATGGGTCAGGCGACGTGTCGCCCCTCACCGATGCCCCTGACTTTTCACTCCAAAATATGTCTCAAATCATCCCCAAATGCTCCCAAAATTCTTGGGTATTCTTATATACTCCAAATAAATATTTTGGACCCAAAAAGATAATTTATAAATGCCTATACCAAAATTCAACTTTCACATGTTGACTTTTGTGAAATCGTTATTGTTTTTGCACCTCTTCGTGCCTAAACAATTCCACTATGTATTTAACCAATCTCAAAATTCCCCCACCTTATTAAATGCATCCTCACTTCTCTAGCCAATGATATTAGTGCATAAAGTAAAGTACATTTTGGGTTTGAAGTTTACCTTAATGAAAACACTACAAAGCTTAATCGAAATGCTAAAGTATTCTTAAAATGTTGAACCCAACATTTCTAGTGATAAAAACTGGTAATGTATTACACACCTCTATTTGATTACTTATGTATTTCCCATTGTTCGCGCTTAGCACTATTAATGGCCATGTGCTTGATCCATTCATGAACCATCCGGAGAGAAAACTCCTACTCTCTTCAGAGGCGTCCCACCTCTAGGTTCACATAGGGGAAATTCTTACAACATCTTTGCTACCTTTAGAGATGTTTGTTGCTCTTCATCTGAATTTCATTAAAAGCCCTAGGTTTGACCCTCACTTCTCTAGCAACCAACATTAATTCCTCTTGATGTGACCTTTAAGTTGTTAATGTTGAAACTATTCCCTTATCGAATGACTTGTTCTTACCCATTGAACTATACGCTCGATGTAAACAAGTTTTGAGTTGGGTTACTATAATTGGGGAATCTATTTGTCAAGGAGTTTTAGTCCCATCCTTTTATTTGTAGAACTAACCAAATCTCTCCAAGAGGTTTGGTAAACGGATCCACTAAGTTCTCACATGATTTTGCATTTGAAATTTATATGATACTCTTATCAATCAATTCCCTCACATGGTCATGTCTTAGACTTATATATGTAGCGTCCCAAATTTGCTAATAGGGCTTAGGGTCTTTATTAACGTGTTGGGAGGACAATAATTAATTTTATTATGCTAATATGTGAATTAAATGATTGTGTGATTAAAAATGCATGTTTAGGTGAATTAAATATGCATGTGGGCCCCATTTGGTTATAAGGGGCATATCTGTAATTTTAGCCTGTTGAAGACATAAATGTGATATATGTGTGTATTATGATTGAGACCACGAGTGTAACGCCCTAATCTCCAGGGACCGTTACGGTGTGCATTTTAAACAGTACTAAACTCGCTAATCGAGTCATTTGGCCATAATCGTGTAACTAAGTATGATTAGCGGTTTAGGGTTAAATTTTCTGGTTAAGATACAACGTTTCACTAAAACGTTTACTGTATACATTGGGATCCCAAAAATATAATTTAAAGGTTAATTACAACAAAAGATTTACAACCACCCGATCTAAGTGGCAAAATAGGATTTAACCCTAATTCCTCTTTAAACCCTCGGTCGTGGCGGTCGAGCAGCCGCATATGTACACATTGTCACCTAAGCTCTCCAACTCAAGGACTCAAGGATAGTCTAGCTTTCTTTTGCCTTTAACTGCACTACATAGCACCCGTGAGCCAAAGCTCAGCAAGAAAACTCAATATGCTCATGAACAGTAATAACATGTTACTAAATCATAATAGGCATGCCTAGCAATAATAGCCATATTCATGCATGCAAATAAGTCCAAATAACGATGGTGGATCCTGCCCTCCTGTATGGATGACTATCAAGTCAATCCTGGGGCATGTAGCCCTAATCAGATGAGTGATTAACACATTGATATTCTGATAATCATGATGGGGCTTGTAGCCCTAATAAGATGAGTGACTGATGAGTGAGTCACAAACTTGGGCTCTGCACCCTTAGCCATGTGACGATGCAGTCACCTGGGCCTTTTGGCCCTGGCCTTGGCTCTAAGGAAACTTGGGTTTTAGGAGTCGGAATCAAGCGAGGATCGAGGCATAGCGATCCTAGGAAAGATTAGAAGCTTCTTGACTGAAGGATTTAGCGAGAAACAACCTAATCAAAGGTAATCCAAGTTTTAAGTTTTGAATTTTTAAGCTTTGATTTGGATTTTGTGTGTTGATGAATCTTTGATTTGTTTGAGCCTCGGGATTTGATGATTTTGGATCATTGGGATGTTTGGGAATAATTTTTGGATTTGGAGATGTTTAAGTAGGTTTTTGGAAGGATTAAAAGGTGGAAAATCGAGGTTATGGATGATTCTCCAGGTGGGGCCGCGACTCTGTTCTTGGGCGCCGTGGCCCGAGCATGGTGCAGAGGGCAGTGGAGTTGAGGGGTTTGGGGGCCGCGGCACTTGGGAAGGTGGGCCGTGGCGCTTGCTTCACGCGCCCCTGTCTTGGCTAGGGGCCGGGACTCAAAGTGATGCGGTCGCGATGCTTGAGGGATTTTGTGGCCAAAATAGTGTTTTGATCATAGGAACTCAAACCTTAGGTCTCGGGATCGTTCCTACTACCCAGTTTAGTAGGATTAGATGTCTCTGAGGCTAGGTCTTGGTTCGGGAACCTTTGTTATTCATTTTGTTGATGGAAACCCATATTTGGTTATGACCAAGCACCGCTAAGGAATAAAAAGGTTGATCGTTCTCAAGGGTCGTTCTTTTACTAATTCTTGCTCGAACCCAGAGGTAAGAAAACTGCACCCTATGTATATGACATGCGTGGTTATTATAAAGGCATGTTGATTGTTAAATGTGGACATTGATTGCATATTAAATGCTTAGCAAATCTTGCTTACTTGTGTATGGCACTGACTAATCAGAATCGGCACTGGTCGCGTGTTACTGGCCTAAGAGTCAGAAACGGCATAAGCGTCATGAACGTAGAGCCGATAAAAGATTAGATCTAATCGATATCTGCATTGAATGACTCATATGGAGCATTAATGCTGGACCGACTCTAAGTTCGATGAAAATTATAAGCACTTGTCTAGTTTATGACTAGTTACTCAGAGTCAGGGCCAAAGGCCTAGGTGACTGTTTTGTCACACGGCTAAGGGACGGAATCCCACGTTAGTGACTCTATGGTCACTCGGTAGGTTTATGCTGGTGACTATTTCATCAGATACCTATCTCGTTTAAGCTAGTGAAATGATCACTTATTTGTAAAGGGAACGGAACCCACCTTAGTGACTTTTACAACTATCACTCCTCTATTTTGAACTGAAAGTCCTGAATGGTTATTATGATCATCGTTTGATATTATATTCTTGTAGAATTGAGTTTTCTTGCTGGGCTTTGTCTCATGGGTGCTATGTGGTGCAGGTAAAGGGAAAGAAAAACTCACCCAGCCTTGAGTGGAGAGCTTAGGTGGTGATGTGTACATATGTGGCCGCTTGACCACCACAGCCAAGGAGTTCTCAAGGGAACTAGGGGTGTTGACTGCATTTTTAGCCAACGACGTGAGAACGTCAAATACGACAAACCTTCAAGAGAATGTAAACGACAACAGACGGTATAAACAAGAAAAGTAAATAACACACAGGATTTTTATAGTGGTTCAGCCCCGATTGTCGGTAATAGCCTAATCCACTTAGAGTTGTAATTTATAGATCTATACTCAAGATCAGATGGACTGAGCCAACTGAGTTTCTTTAATACAGATTGTGAAAATACAAGAGTTCTCTCAAATATCAGCACTTTCTCTCTCTAGAATACACAGACCCAATTTTCTCTCTCTAGAAAGAAGAAGCATCAGAAGCCCCTTTACAATCCCACCAACCCTCTATTTATAGGCCTAGGATCCTCAACTGATATCCCCTTTAGATAGGGATATTTTATTATTCATCTTATATTTATATTACAAGAAATATTTAAAATACAACTGATTCCTCAATTTGAGTGAGGAGTGAGAGATTCCCGGGTGCCTAGACCAATTCTTGCTAGAGTCGTTCTGGGGACTTTGACGTAGTCTCACATGCATGTTGATTACTCCTTCAAGCTTTCCTTGGACCAAAGGTGGTATATGCATGGCTCTCCTCGGACCAAAGGTGGTCCGAGCCAACTCCCTTGGCACCTCACCTCGGGTAGGTCCGAGGCAATTCTCTTGTTTCTCACCTCGGACAACTTTGAGGCATCCTTCTCCATGGCATGTCTGATCGGACATAATGGCCTTCTCCTCGGACCAAGGTGATCCGAGGCACCTTTTCTTGCCTTCTCCTCGGACCAAGGTGGTCCGAAGCATCCTTCTTGGCATCTCACCTTGTCAAAATCTAAGTCTCAATTCTTGGTTTGCATGGGACTCCTTCTCCTTAGCTACTTACCTTGGACATGTTCGAGCCAACACTTAGGAAACCTTGGGAGGCTTACCTCGGACACACCCTTGGGGTCTCCTAGGACCACTTTCTCCTTGGGGTCTCCTAGGACCACTTTCTCCTTGGGGTCTCCTAAGACCACTTTATTGAGTTCTCCTCGATACACCCCCCTTAGCTCTCCTAGGATGCACTCCCCTTAGCTTTCCTAGAATGCATCCTCTTTAGCCTCCTAGGATCAAGGTGCACTTGGCTTGGCTATGACATCTTTCAAGCAGTCCAAATTCTTCGTCAGTCTACCGGGTCACTTTCTCACAACTCTGAGGAGTTAATGTATTTATTGACTATTGACGCGTCTTTTACTGACCATGCACTGCCATTTGTCACATTTATTTCCACGTCCTTGATCTCCAATTTTTTGGGTATAACAAGGGAGTTTACCCTATTTTTGCCGCTTAGATCGGCAGGTTGTAAATTTTATACCGTAATGACCGCTTTGCATTGTAAATAACTTGTAAACGTTTTTATGGGCCCATGAAAAGTTTTATGTTTTAAATAAAATATATCATTTCCTTTTGATTATTTTTCCACCTTAACCTATTAATAACACCTAAAAGCACGTTTTAACCAAAGAACTCGGTTAGCGAGTTAAATCACGGTTCAAAGTAACTGTCTTGGGGTAACCAGGGCGTTACAGGGCGGCTCCGAGAAAGAGGGTGGTCGAAGAGAGAGAGAGAGGGTGGTTGGAGAGAGAGGGAGGGAGGGTGGGTCGGAGGGGCTGGGGTTCGGATTTGGGGTTTTGGCGCTGGAGTTTTTTTTTTTTTTTGCAAAAGAAAAAATGAAGGAGAAGAAGTTGAGGTCAGGATCATTATTAGCGGCGAACATGTGTCACCGCTAATAATGCTAAACATCGCCGTTGATGACAGTATTTTCGCTAGTAATACAAACTCAACACCCCCGAAAAAAAAACCGCGAATCCCCCCCCCCCCCCCCCAATTTTTTTACTGAAATTTTAGTAAGTTATTAAGGGCGATTTATCGCCCTAATAGTATATGTTTTCGCCGCTAGTAAATTTTTCAACAATAAAAACTATTCAGGCATAATATTAGTGGTGATGTGTCAATATCGCCGCTAATAGTGCACTTATTACCGGCGAAATGGTGTCGCTCCTAATAATGTTTGTCTCTAAAAATTATTTTTGTTGTAATGACAACTTTTTTCATTTCAAAATCAACTTTAAAGCTTTTGCTAGAATGAAACTATAGGAATCCACGTAGATAAATACACGGCACCGGACGTGGATGATAAGGATTCTGAATATTTATCATCACCAAAATATGTGTGCACTTGAAAGCTCCTTCAAAAAGTTGCAAAGTTTTGTTTTCAACGAGGACAACCACATATATATATTTATATAAATATATATAATAAGGCGTGCACATATGCATGTATAATATTCCAAAGGTAATGGCTAAGATGTTTTTACTTATTTGTAAATAAAGTATCATATACTAATTTTTAATCATTATATAATATATTCCAAAAGGTAATGACTAAGACTTTTTTTTTATCATTGCTTCAATTATAAATTTATAAAGAATGGTATTTAGCTAATTTTATCAACAAAAAATAAATTCTTAAATAAAATGCGGTGAGAACACATCTAATGGATTCTGATTGTGTTTTGTTTTTAATAGATGCTTGAATATATAGAAATACATATAAATAACCAAAAAAAAGTCATAACGAAAAAATCTCATGTCGGTCTCATATATTCACAGCCTCTCTAAAATTACTTTCAATATATTCCACATGCATAATAGAGTTTTTATAGTTAAATTGATTGGGTCCAAGAGCATGATGGAATTTAAGTAGAAAACAACCAATAAAATTTAGACTTAATCTTTGGTTATCCAATTGGACTGATCAATTGCTGGAATGGGATGCTTTCATATAGCGATACAGCTGTGATTCTGCCCTCAAAAGTAAAAGTAGTTGTTAAAAGAACAATTTGTGTAAAAATATATTAAGAGAACAAAATAAATTTTTGTTTTCATGCATTTCAATTATGGGTAGAGATTATAAACTACATTAATAGGTATTACTACATTGGAAAAAATGGTAAGAAAATGTAATCATTCCCGTTGCATGCAAGATTTATTTAGAATGTAAAGGAAAATTAAATTAATTAAAAACTAGAAGACTCTAGAGATAATGAAATATCTTCATTAGAGAAAAGGGAAATGAAAATATTAGCAAGAAATACGATGGCAAAATTAAACTAAAAAAATTGTTGAGCAAAAAACAACAAAGATCGATTCAAACAAAAAAATTAATACAAGTAGTGGCATATTTGAAATAATATTGTTATGGGTCATATGGTATTGAATACTTTATGATACGACATACGATAATTAATATAATTTAATATCGAGTATTACGTATATTAATTTAAATTTGAATATGTAAAATTTAATAAAAATTTTTTTGATTAATTTCTCTTATTGCATGTGGTGTTTCGCACTTTATAGCAACACTTTATTTAAAAAGTTGCTTATGACAACAATAGTTCTCTCATTTCAATAGCTAAAGCCAACTAAAAATGAATTAAATGTTTGGTTGAAAAAGATAGTAACCCTAGTTTTAGTATACTATATATTAAGGCCGAAAACGCTTAAAACTATTTAATTATTTATTTAAAAAGAAGGTAGTGCAAATGGCGTGTTGTTTCTTACATATATCTAGTACTGTTAGCGTGACTATAAATTATTGGGCCAATAATGATACGGTTAACTTATGTTGTACTTTGTATAGACGTACGACTATTGGATTAAATCATGTCCACATGAATCAAGACTCTTTATTCAATTTTGATGTCTTAATTTATGTAAAATGCATGATATATTATTTAAAATATTAATTCAACCTAAAATATGCCATTTTATGATTATTGGACTTTAACATATTTTATTTCTCTTTCTAAATTGTATGTTCTACATATAAATTTTAAGAATTACATGATCTATTATTGTAGATCTCGAAAAAATACTAAAATTTTAAAAAACAAAAATCTGAAACGAACATTTGAGTGAAAATATATGAACCTCCAAATTTTTCGTCAAATTTTCGTACAGAACATCGATTTTGTATTGATTTTTCATCGTTTTGGTCAAAAATTAAGTTGTTATGATTGCATTGCAAGAACATCGAAGCAACATCGATTTAAATCGAAAAAATATTGTTTTGGCAAAAAAAAAAAAACTTTGCATAATTGGATTGCAAGAGCATCGATTTTACATAAAAAAAACATCATTTTGACCAAAAATCAAACGATACAAAATCGATATTGTTTCGATGCTCTTGTAATGCAATCATGAAATCTTGATTTTTGGCCAAAACGATATTTTTCCGATGCAAAATTGATGCTATTTCGGTGTAATAATGAAAATTTGATTTTTGGCCAAAAGAATGTTTTTTGAAGCAAAATCGATGCCATTTCGATATTCTTGCAATCCAATCATGAAAACTTGATTTTTTTTTCTTTCCAAAATGATGTTTTTTCAATGCAAAATCGATACTGTTTCGATGAAAAATGATGAAAACTTTGGAAGTTCATATATTTTTACTCAAATGTCCGTTTTAGATTTTTTTTTTTTATTTTTGTATTTTTTCGAGATCTAGAATATTAGTTCAAGTAAAATCTTAAAATTTATATGTAGAACATAAAATTTAGAGAGATAAATAGAGGATGAAAACTTGTTTTTTGGCCAAACTGATGAAAAATCGATGTTCTGCACTGAAATTTAATGAAAACTTTGGATGTTTATATATTTTCACTCAAATGTCCGTTTTAGATTATTTTTTTTTTTAAATTTGATATTTTTTCGAGATCTACAAGATTAGTTCATGTAAAATATTAAAATTTATATGTATAACATACAATTTAGAAAGAGAAATAGAATATGTTAACAAGAGGGGCAACTGAGTCCAATAATTACAAAATGACATATTTTGGGAGTAGATTAGATAGTTACCGGGTATATATAATAATGGGTCCAATAATTATAAGGGAAATTTACAAAAATACATTAACATTTAAAAAATATATGAAAAATACGGTAGATTACAAAAATACGGAATTTTTATGAAAAACGCGGAGTGGCAAAAATGTAAATACGGAGTAACAGTGAAATACAACTTTTTTTGTTAATAGCCGTTACAAATTCGTAAACATATGTTACAGATATGTAAACCAGTTACATAAAAATATTTTTGTAAACAACATTTACTAATATATAACTAAGTTTTACATATTTGTAAACAAGTTTTACATTTTTGTAGACAACATTTATAAAATAATTCGTTGCTAATTTTTTTTATTTTTGTAACAATGGTTTACATAACTAATTTTATAACTAAAATTTTTTATATTTGTGACTAATATTTTTAAAAGTAAGTTGTAAATTTAGTTAACATATTTGTAACAAAAATATATAAAACTAAGTTAAAATGTTAAATTACATTAAACAAGTAATATATATATATATATATTTTAAATTGTAACTACTAATAAATAAATAAATTATATTGATTAAATATATAATATTTTATGTAAGCATAAATATTTATTTAATATCAATAATTATATTCATTTTAAATATTTATAAGTAAAATAAATTTATTTATTTACAATAATAATAATAATAATTATTATTATTATTAGCATACCAAAAGTATGTATGAACTAATTAGTGAAGAGAAAGAGATAAAAAAAACTAAAGTGTAGAAAATAGAAAAAACAAAAAGTAAAATATTATCATATATATAAATAAATATTTATTTTTCAATTTAAAAAGTAGAGTACCCAAATATTTATAATTGTATATATATATATAAACTTTTATATATATAATATTAGTTTGAGGAACTAATGTGAAGGGATGCATAATTGTGTGAGTGTGTAAGCAAGTGAGAAAGTTTGGAAGTTAATATAGAAAACTAGAATTTATACCGAAATGTGTAATTATTTTATATTACCGTATAATTAGAATTTTTTTCTGAAACACCGTAGTTATTGTAATTATTCCTAATTATAAAATGACATATATAATAATCAGTCGTAATTTTATGCATAATATGTGATATTTCTCTTTAATAATTACTATTGGTAAATTATTTTACATGCATATCTTGATTTGACATAAATTGGGATATAAAAATTAGACAGAAAACCCTATTAATCTAGGAGTTGAATATCTTAATACTTCATACTAAATAACACAATCAAATATTTAAATATGTCATATTTAATAGTATTATAAATTTTTAGTGAATTTATTTTAATAAATAATAGAATAAGAGACGGTAAAAAAAATTGCATTTAGCATATCTCGTGTATACATGCATAGAAAAAAGTAATAAATTTTTAACAAGAATTTAAGGGCTTCTGAATTATTATTATTATTATTATTATTATTATTGTTGTTCTTATTATTATTATTTGTGAAAATGTGCTTACACAATTTATATACAAATATAAAATATTATAATTAAGCAAATCACCTTCTAAGGATTTTATGTACTGCTCACATTATCAATGCATAATTGCATTTGAAAACAAGAATTTTATTCATGAAAACGTATATTCATAATTTTAATCAGTGTGTTTAACGCATAAATATAAAAATATATGTATATATATTCTATCAATCCACTTGTTTATTAATGTAGTAGAGTCCACCTCGATTATATATGACAACCCAAATCTGTAAGCAGCTGTAGTACCGTAGAAATAACGGTCCCTTCTTTAACATAGAAAGTCTCAAATTTAAATTCAATACTTACCTCCGAAGAATTATGTTTACTATATATACTTTGTCTAATTTTGTTTAAAACTCTAATTTTCTTTAGTTATTCTGTCACTGCACTGAATCAGAACTAATTAGCCTTTAACTACTGATATTTTCATGTTTCCTGAAAAAGTTTAGAACGACTACAAACATTTTATTTATTTTGTTGCCTAAAAAATGAATAATTTGTGGACATACTTTTTTTTTTTTTTTTTTTTGGGTTAGTTTGAAATTTGAATAGATTTTAACCCCCAAAATAAATAAATAACTTGGAATCTTAGTTGTCAAGAGTCAAGTCGATTATTTAACACAAAAACGGTCTACAGCCACATACCCATCATGGCCAATTAATCTTTCTTTCTTTCTTTCTTTCTTTCTTTCTCGGTCTATTTCGTCTTTTTGTATGTGCTCTCTTATTTTCGAAAGTATAAAATGAGAGGATTGGTAGTCTCGTTTTACTCACAAATACATATATAGTTAGCTAGTGTAAGAGATATTTTCACCATCAAATTAATCATATCATTCATCAATGGCGTCTTCAGGTTCATGGACAGCTAAGCAGAACAAGCTGTTTGAGAATGCTCTAGCCATCTATGACAAGGACAGTCCAGATCGCTGGCACAACATGGCCAAAGCTGTTGGTGGAAAAACAGTGGAAGAAGTCAAGAAACATTACGAGATGCTTGTCGAAGATCTCACCAAAATTGAGACTGGCCAAGTCCCTTTACCAAATTATAAAAAGATCAACAACAAACCTCCATATATCCCATATATGGAGGAAGAACAAAGGTAATACATGTTTTGGCTGATGCACTTTTTGTCTTCTTCTTCTTCTTCTATAAATTAATTAATAATGTTAGTTTTATAAACTCATCATAACAGCAAGCTACTTATGATGAAACTATTTTCTTTTCCCTGTTAATGTAGGTTGAGAAATCTAAAAATGCAATGAATCTGCTGATGATTTTACCCTCGATTGTATTATCCTCTCAATTCAAGACTCTTCGATCGAGAGAAGATGCAAATATTGCTTATTATTATTATTGATATTTTCAAGCCAATACATATAAGGGAAGACTGTTGGAAGTCGGCTGGAGTGCTCTTTCTCTTTTGTCATCTTTTCATTTTATAATGTTCATAATATATATATATATATCTTATATTTGTATGATCAGATGATACAGTATGCCGAAGAGTTTTCTATGTATATATATATATATATATGCCGGTTATGTTTAATTTATGTATGAATTATATATTTATTATATGTAACCAACTGAAGAATTTTCATTATATATTTAAAAATATAAGAGCTTGTGTCATGTAATGCCAAAAAGTTTGTGCAATACTATATTTAGCATATTTTATAAAAAGTATGACTTCAATAATATTCCAAAATGTGTGTCAAATTTAACATATTAATAAGTACTATTTTTTTATTTACCATATTACTACTAATTATTATAATATAGTATTTGACAATTAATAACTAACTATATATCTTTTTTTTTTAATGACAAATTTTTTGGAGTACATAATTTGGATAATAAAAAAAAATTTAATTAATTTTTGTATATTATCAATAAATATTAAATCAATTATTAACTTAATTTGCATCATGTACAAATATTATGTCAAATATACCATTAACTCTTTTTTTTTTTTTTTGGCTAAATTTGACACAACATTTATATCTTGGATTGTAGATAGGTTAAATGTTGAATATTAACATATGTTACTTTCTAAAGAGGTTTTTTAATTTTATATATATATATATATACACACGTCTTTTATCCAATTAAACAATTATTATTAAAATTCCTTATACATATATATCTTATTATATTGGAAAATACTAGTTTGACCCTGTGTTTTTTCTAAATACACAATCGGTCATTGTGTCTTATTAAATAATAATTCAGACTCTGTGTTTTACAAAATATATCAAAATAGTACATTATACTCAATTTTAGTAAAAAAAATTCAAATATAATATTTAATTCTCAGCTCCTCGACCACTTTCTCTGCTTCTCTGAATTTATCGCATCACTAACGACTTGAGAATTGATCTTATAATTGAAAATACTTTAATCAAAATCGAGTCTAAAATATTATATTGATCTATTTTGTAAAACACAGGATCCAAACTATCGTTTAACAAAACACAAAAAGCAATCAATCACGTATTCATCAGAAAAAACACAAATACCAAAATTGTATTTTCCCTATCATTATAATAAGGGTGAATAGTAGAATATTCTGCCAATTTTTCTGCTACCCTCTCAACCTTTTAGTTATATATAAAAACTAAGTGATCTCCACCGTACATTACACTATGTCATCAGTATTTATATATACATAAAATTGTTCTTCTTCACTATTTTTCTTTGTTTTTTTTTTTTGTCTTAATTGATTTTATTGATTCATGGTATATAAATAAATATAATATTTATTTATGCTATATGAGGCCACAAAAAATGATACAGTATATACATGTGATGTTAATTGTGTTTTTTTAATGAGTGTTAATATAGTTAAGTCAAATATAAGACAGTAAAAACAATGGTAATAGAATGTAATTGAAAAGTTTTTTTTTTTTTTGAAGGTGTGATATTGGAAAAGTTTATATAAACAGTACATATATTTTTTTAAAAAGAAATTTAAATATAAATAATTTATAGTGTATAGGATCAACATAAATATAATTTTTGTTTTGATTTTATATATAAAATATTTATTTATTTATACAGCTATATTTCTTTCTTTCTTTTTAATTTTTTTTATTTAGTAACCTCAGTAGTGAATAGTAAAGTTTCTGTCACTTTTTGCCGTCATTGATTATGCAAAAAAATAAATCTACACTCTTGATAATTGATATGATCTTTTTAGCAAAAAAATAAAATAAAATAATAATTGATATGATTTAAAGAGTACATGAAAAAAAGAATCTATTAGTAATAATACTTAAGGGTGTGATTGGTTTGAGATTTAGATTTGATTTTATGTTTTCAAAAACTCAAAACGAGTGGACCCACTAAAATATATGATTGGTATGGTGTTTTTGAAAACTGTATCCTAATCAAAATTTTAATATTGTGTTATAATTTAGAAAATAAGAAAAACTTGTTTTCTCAGTTTTGTAAAATTATTTTCCAAAATCCCACATATTTTTAGTTTATGTTATATTTTCAAATTTAATGCCAATCACAGATTTAATTTTTTAAAACTAAAAAACAGTTTACTGACATTGAACCAATCACATTTTCAAAAATATGATTTTAGTCACTAAATTCAGATTTTCATTTCAGAATCTACTTTTCAAAAATACAATTATCCAATCGCGAACCAATCACACCCTAAAATTTATGTTACTTTTTGCCTTCATTGGTTGTACACCCTTAATATAAACTAATAAAGTTTATAGTATCTATATATGTATATCACATTATTATAAATTAATAAAGTACGAATATATCGTAGTTTTTGTTGGGGGAATGAATATATTTATGTATATATATGGTGGTTGTTTAGAGGAAAACATGACAAATTACTAATGTATGGTAGCTGTTTGTAGACAGATTTATTCTAATTTAATATCTCTATTATATTTGATGCAATAAGTAAAGAAATATAAATATTTTATTTTGTTGGGAAAGAAATACAAATATTAAAAGTCTTACAAATGTGAAAACGAGAACTAATAAATTAAGAGGAAGGTTTATTTACACATTTTATTAGTAAACAATGAAGTAATTAAAATCTAATTAATAATTTACTATTAATTATTCAAAGTCTAAATGGATTAACAAAAGAAGATTTTATCTTTTTATTTTCAAATGCTTCTCAACTCGAATTATTAAATGATGAATTAATGACAAATGTACATTTGATCTTTGTAAAAAAATTAGTTGAATCAAATAACAATTATTTTTCTCTCTTTTTTATCCCTTTATACCAAACTAAATACAACATAATAATTATTGAATTCATTTCTTTTAATGTATTTCATTAATAAACAGGGGTATGTGCCTTGGCACGTTACATTACACTAGTATATATATATATAATAGTTAATTAACGTTATGACAATACAAAAAGAACCTATATATAAGCTATAACAATACAATATAACGACAATAATTTCTTATTAGAATACTTATAATTTTTTGAGAGACTAGTGCATTATTTAAACTTTTAGAATTTTGCTTATGCTACATCAAACTAAAATACGGACTCTAGCGCGGCCATCTACTTCTATAATATCGCCCCTAATCATGGAATACGAAGTCATTTTTATTATTAATTAGCACCTTATTATTCCATCTAGCTAATATTTAACCTATATTATTAATAACCTCATCAACACAACACACACATAATTATATATATATATATATACCACTTATTTGATACTATCATCTTCTGTATAAGATGTCGGAGGCCAAAATTGATTGTTGGATGAGGTTGATATATATATAAGCGGCATAAAGTGCAGAGAGAATCCATATCTTATGTTTTCCACGATACATAAATATTATAATGAGCAGCAATGAGGTCACATCTTATACAGTCTGTACAAGATATGATCCTTTGAAGATATATAGAGAATTATTGCTGAGAGGTTCATCTGGTTGGTTTAGTCCATCAAAAGTTGGGGTGCATTCAACGATTTACATGAATATATATATATATATATATGATATATGATCCTATCATTATCAACGTTCGATGCTTAAATATATATATATTCTCAAATTTCATATGCCACAAAAAAAAAATATATATAAATACATATTTTGATAAAACATGAGTATTTTTAACATGGCTAGTATTTTATTGGTGAGTTGAGTATTCTAGCTCATAAGATAAGTTTCTATAATGGGCTAATTTCATTTTCCATAAATAGTAAGGTTGGGATTCATGGCTCATGCTTTGTTTTCTGGTGTTGAACAAGTATAAGGGATAACATTGTTGAGAGATATATTTATATGTACTAGACACGTTGTTTAGTTTTATTTATTAAATTTATTAATTATTTTTGTTATAAATTTATATCGTTGTCATATAAATTTTAAATAAATAAATAATATTATACATAAAAAAAATAACATTAACATATTAAATAAAAAATTAAACCAAAAGATTTTTTATGATTTTTTTTAAAAGAAAAAAATGGATTATACCATTTTGGACTATGTGTTTTCATTACTTATTTGGATCTTGTGTTTTGATAAATTATTTTTTGAATCATTTATTTTGATAAATTACATTTTGAACCATATATTTTGTAAAATTGTTCAAATAGAATTTTAAACTAAAATTACAAATAATTCACCAAACTAACAACTCAGAACAAAAATTTTACTATTCTGTCTAATAACTGTATTGTTATATTTATTTTTTGTTAATCAAAATTGATTTTAAGGTTCTATTTAAACCATTTTATAAAACATAAGGTCCAAAAAATAATTTGTTAAAACACCCCACGGTTCAAATATATAATAGAGCAAAATACATGGTTTGAAATGGTATAAACCCAAAAAAATATATATAATAATTTTATAAACAAAATCTTTATAAACATAAATAATAATTTTTTTAATAAAAATAAAAATTATGTATTATATATAATTATTATAATGATATTTTATAATATTTAAATTTATATTAATACAAGTTTTAAATATCTAATATTGTATTATTATAATAATAATAATTTATAATATTTGAATTCAGGAAAAAAATAAGATTATATATTATTAAATATCTATTTTTGTATTATATATTTATAATAATAATATTTTATAATATTTAAATTTATATTAATATAATTGTTATATATATAGTTTTATATTAAATATTATTATAATAATAATATTTGAATTTATATTAGTATAATTAATAAATATCTATTTTAATTAATTTTAAAATAATATTCTATTAAATATTTAGAATACTCAATTAAAGATAACAAAACAAACTTTTAAAACGAAAATTTTATCCCGCAATATCTCACGACTCAATAGAATCATAATTTCAATCCATCCCATTTCTCATTTTATTTGGAAAATATTCTATCTCTAATATGACAAATCCCAACTTGTTGGGGAGGGACCGTGGACCGATGGAGTAGAGATAAAAGGTTATTTATTCTTCTTCTTCTTCCTTTTTGGCTTTGGTTTTATTGTTATTATTCTTATTTTCTATTATTTGAGGAAAGTGACAAGGGTTCTTTTAATGGTTTCGAAATATATATATATATATATCTTAGTTGGCGTGATATGTATCAAAAGAACATATAACCTTTCATAAAATAATATAAGAGCTCTCTCAAGACTGGACTGGGGTAGCTATCACTACAACCAAATTCACCCTTTTACCAAACTTATCTTAAAATCTTAGGATAAATATCTTTTTTTTCCTACTGAATTATGACACTTATAGATTCTTTGTCCCTAAAATTTTGTTTTGTTGGCAAAAATATCCCCAAATAATGAAAACTATTGAAAATTTGTCCTTCTCTTACACTCCGCCGTGGAGGAGGAAGACAGAAGAAGTCTCACCATGTTTTTGCTCGACACCGTTGATGGAGTACATAAGAGGAAGTTTGTAAAATCCTCTTCAATTGACAAATTAAGAGACAAAAAAATTTCAAATATTTTCTTTATTTTTCTGTTATAAAAACGTGTATGTGAGTTGGCATTTACTGGTATATTCAAGCTGAAATTTTTTTGGTTGATTCCTTTTAATTTTTCATTGTTTTTAAATGAGTAAATCTCAACAAAAAAAAAAAAAGTTTTTGATAAAAATATTCTAGCTTGATCTCTATTATTTTATTCCTAAGTTTCAATGATAGAATATTATTCAAGTGATTCTAATCTTGGTCTCCACAAAAATAAATCTGGACTGAATTATGTCTTGGAACGTTTAAATCCTGAAACATCAGGATCAGGTCTGCGTTGACAAAATCTTTATCTGATCTTCCAGGATTTTTGCTGAACGAAATTCTTAAAGATTTCAAATATTATCATTTAATATTTGATATCTTTAGAAAACTGGTAGAGAAGTTTTTTTCTCTTCTATAAAATAGAGACCATTTGCCTTTACTACAAGAAATGTCAATATTAGGGGCGGATGCATTAGAGGTGGACATGAATCCGCCTCTAATAAGAGGACTATTAGCGGCGAACCCAGCAGTCCGCCGCTAATAAAGTTTTTTTATTTAAAAAAAGCATTAGCGGTGGACAAAAAAATATTAGCGGCAGAGGGTCCACCGCTAATAAAGAAGAAGAAAAGTGCGGGAATTTTCCCGGGCATTCATTTGAATGGGTATTAGCGGTAGACCCACAAATTATTACCGATAGACTGCCCACCACTAATACATTACAGTGGCGGGTCAACACATTATTAGCGGCGGACTTCCCGCCGCTAATAATATGTAATTTTGAGCGTTTTTTTAATAGCGGCGGACTCCCGTCTCTAATAATCTTCTATATAAAAGATCTCAGCGCCCCTTTCATCAGTTTCTATTTTCCCATTTCTTCAATTTCTCTATGTCTTTTCTGTTATATTATAATATAATGTTTAGATTAAATAAATGTGACAAAGTGTGTCACATAATGTAGCATATAATAGAGAGTTACAATATTTAGATGTATGAGATATATCCAAATAATGTAATATATTTTGTGTTACAAATTTGTAACCTTCAAATATTACCCTTTATTGTGTAAATTGTTGTTACACAACATTGAGATGAATTTCATAAAGCCATGTGTGATATGGTTGTTAGAGATATGATTTTAACCCCAATAATGTGTATTGGGAGTTACAAAATCATTTGGGAGGGTTTGGAACCGTTTGGAAAAACAGCACAATTTTTTGTGCTGAAATTGGTCAGTGGTCGCGGCCTGTGGGACAGAGACCAGTGGCCGCGGCCACCATTGTCTCTGGCCGTGGCCACAGGCCAAAAAACTGACCAAATTTCAGTTTTTTCAATATTTGTTGAACGACTTAAAAAACTCAAATAACTCTCAAATCTCTTTTTTAATTCCATATTAATCCAATTAAACATTGGTAACAGCCATGGGGGTTGCTGGAATTTGAAATTCAAAGGGTGTCTCTAAACTCTATAAATAGGAGCCTATAGCACACTTGTAAGACACAACATTTTCTATCCACTAGAGCACTTGGCTAGAAACACCTTGAGGCTTGATAATTCTATAAAGCTTTTCCAATATCTGAGAGAGATCCCTTAGTGCTTGAGTTAGGAGGAAATAAGCTTTTGGACAAAGGTTTTAAACCTTGTTCAAGTTAGTGATCTCCAATCCTCTTCACTTAGGTTGTGTAAGTGAGAGTTTGATTGTGTTTCTATTCTTCTTTTTATTCTATTGCTTTTCTTCTTATTCTCTTGTTCTATTTACTTGTATATTTTTGGTTAAGAGTTGTAATCTTTTCATTTGGTCTAAACACTTTATTTTACTTGTAATCTTTTGCTTAGAGTTGTATTCTCACTATTCTCTTCTTCATCATCATCTTCTTCCTTTCTTTAGTTTATTTGTATTTTTAGTTATAGAGTTGTAACCTTATTTAATCAATCTATATTTACATGTAATATTATTGCATAGAGTTGTAATATTATAATCATTTCCATTGAGGCAAAACAATATTTTCCCAACATTCAAAAGCTTATCCCTTTTTTGTTTCAATGGAAGGGGAGACAATCAAGATCATGAACCAAGACCTAGTGAGATTGGATAGGTTTGATGGATCCAATTTTACTAGGTGGCAAGACAAGGTGAGGTTTCTTTTAACCACTCTCAAAATCGCCTACATCCTTGAGTCTTCCTTGGCTCCTCTAGCCGAGCCATCCGACAAAGACACTCCCGAGGAGGTGGAGAAGAGAAGGAAAAGGGAGGAGGACAATCTTCTTTGCAGGGGTCATATCCTCAACGCCTTATCTGATAGGCTCTATGACCTCTACACCGAGACCAAATCGGTCAAGGAGATATGGGATGCACTTGAGAAAAAGTTTAAGGCGGAAGAGGAAGGTACCAAAAAGTTTTTGATATCTCAATACTTCGATTTCAAATTTTTTGGTGATAAACCTATTCTTCCTCAAATTCATGAATTGCAAATTATTGTTAATAAATTGAAAGTGTAAAGATTGAGCTTCCTGAGGCCTTTCAAGTTGGTGCTATTGTGGCTAAATTACCACCAACTTGGAAGAGCTATAGGAACAGAATCCTTCATAAAAATGAGGATTATTCTTTGGAGGAAATCCAAAAACATATTCGAATCGAAGAGGAATCGATATGTAGAGATAAAATTATGGAGGGGTCTAATGGAGAGATTTCCAAAGCAAATGCGGTGTCACAACCAAAACATCCAAAAAACAAAGGGAAAAAGGGTAATGAGAAACCTTTGGGTCCAAAAACCAACCCAAACAAGTTTAAGGGTGAGAAAGGTCCTTGCTTCATGTGTGGGAAAAAGGGTCACTATGCTAGAGAGTGTAGAGATAGAAAAGACCAACAAGGACCTAAGGTGAACGCAACTCAAGAGGAAAACATAGTTGCTACCCTTAGTGAGGTGAATGCGGTCCAAGGCAAGGTGAAAGGGTGGTGGTATGATACATGTGCCACCGTCCATGTCACCTATGAAAAATCATTGTTCAAGACCTTTGAAGAGTCAAAGGGCAACCATGAGATACAAATGGGCAATGAGGGCAAATCCAAGGTACTTGGCAAAGGTACTATTGATGTCTACTTCACCTCCAGCAAGAAAGTCACATTAGTGAATGTACTTTATGTTCTCGAAATGAGTAGAAACTTAGTAAGTGGTGATTTGCTTGGCAAGCCCGGTATTAAAGCCGTTTTTGAGTCCGGTAAACTTATACTTACCAAATCAAATGTATTTTTGGGAAAGGGGTACTCTTGTGAGGGTATGGTTAAATTGTGCACCAATGATGTAACTTTCAATGTTATCAATAAAAAATGCTAATTCCGCCTATATTGTTGAGTATGATTCTTTATTTTGTGGCATCTTAGACTATCGCATATAGGTTTTTCAACCATGAAAAGAGCAGTAAAATGTGGTATGATTACATGCAATATTAAAAACTATGGTAAATGTGAAACATGTGTTAAGGGCGAAAATGATTAAGAAACCATTTCCTAGTGTAAAAAGATCATCTAATTTACTAGATTTAATCCATAGTGATCTTTGTGAATTAAATGGTGTTTTAACAAGAGGTGGTAAAAGATATTTTCTTACTTTTATAGATGATTTTAGTAGATATACCTATGTGTTTCTTTTAAAGCATAAATATGAGACTTTTGATGCTTTTAAATTGTATAAATTAGAAGTTGAAAATCAATTAAATAAAAAGATTAAGGTGCTAAGAAGTGATAGAGGAGGAGAGTACTTCTCTAATGAATTCAATACATTTTGTGAAGAAAATTGTATAATTCATGAGTGCACTGCACCTTATACACCACAACACAATGGTGTTGCCGAAAGGAAAAATAGGACTTATCTAGAGATGATAAATTCTATGTTGGTGTTGTCTAAGTTGAACTTCAACTTATGGGG
The DNA here is from genome assembly GCF_963169125.1 of Humulus lupulus. Classification (NCBI taxonomy): domain Eukaryota; kingdom Viridiplantae; phylum Streptophyta; class Magnoliopsida; order Rosales; family Cannabaceae; genus Humulus; species Humulus lupulus. The sequence continues at coordinate 194,056,357 of NC_084802.1, forward strand.
TGAAGCGCTTTTAACCGCTTGTCACATTCTTAATCGAATACCGATGAAGAAAAAATGAGATATCTCCATATGAGTTATGGAAAGGAAGAAAACCCAACATAGGGTACTTCAAAGTGTGGGGGTGTCTTGCATATTGCAAGAAAACCGAACCTAATAGAACAAAGTTAGGTTCAAGAGCCATAAAGTGTGCTTTTGTTGGTTATGCCAACAATAGTAAAGCTTATAGGCTATTAGACTTAGAGTCTAATATTGTGATTGAATCTAGAGAAGTTGAATTCTTTGAGAACATGTTATGTGACAACAATTCTCAAGCTTCAACATCTCTAAAGAAGAATATGTTATATGAGAACAATTCTCATGCTTCTACATCCAAAGTTGATTCTCAAGAGGAGAATTCTCAAGAGGAGAATTCTCAAAAGGATGTAAAGCAACCCTTTGAACCTAGAAGAAGTCAAAGGCTTAAAAATCATAAAAGTTTAGTAGTGGACGAGATAGATTCTCAACGAATTTCATTCTACATGGTAGAAGGAAATAGAGAAGAAGTCATTAGGAAAATACCTATTGTACTTCTCGTTGAGGATGATCCTAAGACTTATAGAGAAGCTATGCAATCGAGAGATAGTGCATTTTGGAAAGAAGCCATCAATGATGAGATGGATTCCATTATTTCCAATAACACTTGGGAATTGGAGACCTCCCACCGGGGTCTAAGCCAATTGGGTGTAAGTGGGTATTTAGGAGAAAATACTACACTGACGGCACTATCCAAACCTTTAAAGCTAGATTAGTAGCTAAAGGGTTTAGGCAAAAAGTGGGTATCGATTATTTCGATACCTATGCGCCTGTTGCAAGAACAATTTCTATAAGAATCTTGTTCGCTTTAGCTTCTATACACAACTTGTTATATTATTTTATAATATAATGTAATATTATATTATTTTATAATATAATGTTTTAGATTAAATAAATGTGACATGGAGTGTCACATATTGTAACATATAATAGAGAGTTATATTATTTGGATATATGTGAAATATCCAAACATGTAACATATTTGGTGTTACAAATTCATCACAAATTTGTAACTCCTAAATATCACCCATTATTGTGTAGATTTGTTGTTACACAATATTGAGATGAATTTCTTAAAGCCATTTGAGAAATGGCTGATAGAGATGTGATTTTAACTCCCATATTGTGTATGGAAGTTACAAAATCAAGTGGGAATAAATTGGAACGTTTTGGAAAAAATTGAAAAAATGTCTTGCTGAAATTGACTGAGGGCCGCGGCGCCTGGAACTAGCGCCGCGGCCCTAATGGCTGACAGCTTCTATAATTTCGGTTTTTTATCCAACTTTGAACGATTCCAACAGCTAAGTAACTCCCAAATCTCTATTTTAATTCCATAAAACACCAAATTAATCATTGGTAACAGCCATGGGGGTTGGTGGAATTTGAAATTCAAAGGGTGTCTCTAAACTCTATAAATAGGAGCCTAATGCTCACTTGTAAGACACACCATTTCTATCCACTAAAGCACTTGGCTAGAAACACCTTGAGGCTTGATAATTCCATAAAGCATTTCCAAAATCTGAGAGAGATCCCTTAGTGCTTGAGTTAGGGGGAAATAAGCTTTTGGACAAAGGTTTTAAACCTTGTTCAAGTTGGTGATCCCCAATCCTCTTCACTTAGGTTGTGTAAGTGAGAGTTTGTTTGTGGTTTATGTTCTTCATTTTGTTCTATTGTTCTTCTTCTTATTCTCTTGTTTTATTTACTTGTATATTTTGTTTAAGAGTTGTAATCTTTTCATTTGGTCCAAACATTTTATTTTATTTGTAACTTTTGTTTTGAGTTGTATTTTACTATTCACTTCTTCTTCATCATCTTCTTCATTTCCTTTGTTTTATTTGTATTTTCAGTTATAGAGTTGTAACACTTTATTTAATCAATCTTGTCCATTGTAATATTTTGCATAGAGTTGTAACATAATCTTACCATTTCCATTGAGGCAATATTATTTTTCTTAACATTCAAAAGCTTACCCCTTTTTGTTTCAATGGAAGGGGAGACAATCAAAATCATGAACCAAGACCTAGTGAGATTGGATAGGTTTGATGGATCCAATTTTACTAGGTGGCAAGACAAGGTGAGGTTTCTTTTAACCACTCTCAAAATCGCCTACATCCTTGAGTCTTCCTTGACACCTCTAGCCGAGCCATCCAACAAAGACACTCCCGAGGAGGTGGAGAAGAGAAGGAAGAGGGAGGAGGACAATCTTCTTTGTAGGGGTCATATCCTCAACGCCCTATCAGATAGGCTATATGACCTCTACACCGAGACCAAATCGGTCAAGGAGATATGGGATGCACTTGAGAAAAAGTTTAAGGCGGAAGAGGAAGGTACCAAAAAGTTTTTGATATCTCAATACTTCGATTTCAAATTTTTTGGTGATAAACCTATTCTTCCTCAAATTCATGAATTGCAAATTATTGTTAATAAATTGAAAGTGTTAAAGATTGAGCTTCCCGAGGCCTTTCAAGTTGGTGCTATAGTGGCTAAATTACCACCAACTTGGAAGAGCTATAGGAAAAGAATCCTTCATAAAAATGAGGATTATTCTTTGGAGGAGATCCAAAAACATATTCGAATTGAAGAGGAATCGATATATAGAGATAAACTTGTGGAGGGGTCTAATGGAGAGACTTCCAAAGCAAATGCGGTGTCACAACCAAAACATCCAAAAAACAAAGGGAAAAAGGGTAATGAGAAACCTTTGGGTCCAAAAACCAACCTAAACAAGTTTAAGGGCGAGAAAGGTCCTTGCTTTGTGTGTGGGAAAAAGGGTCCCTATGCTAGAGAGTGTAGACATAGAAAAGACCAACAAGGACCTAAGGTGAACGCAATTCAAGAGGAAAACATAATTGCTACCCTTAGTGAGGTGAATGCGGTCCAAGGCAAGGTGAAAGGGTGGTGGTATGACACATGTGCCACCGTCCATGTCACCTATGACAAATCATTGTTCAAGACCTTTGAAGAGTCAAAGGGCAACCATGACATATAAATGGGCAATGAGGGCAAATCCAAGGTACTTGGCAAAGGTACTATTGATGTCTACTTCACCTCCGGCAAGAAAGTTACATTAGTGAATGTACTTTATGTTCCCGAAATGAGTAGAAACTTGGTAAGTGGTGATTTGCTTGGCAAGCCCGGCATTAAAGCCGTTTTTGAGTCCGGTAAACTTATACTTACCAAATCAAATGTATTTTTGGGAAAGGGGTACTCTTGTGAGGGTATGGTTAAATTGTGCACCAATGATGTAACTTTCAATGTTATCAATAAAAATGCTAATTCTGCCTATATTGTTGAGTATGATTCTTTATTTTTGTGGCATCTTAGACTATCGCATATAGGTTTTTCAACCATGAAAAGAGCAGTAAAATGTGGTATGATTGCATGCAATATTAAAAACTATGGTAAATGTGAAACATGTGCTAAGGCGAAAATGATTAAAAAACCATTTCCTAGTGTAGAAAGATCATCTAATTTACTAGATTTAATCCATAGTGATCTTTGTGAATTAAATGGTGTTTTAACTAGAGGTGGTAAAAGGTATTTTCTTACTTTTATAGATGATTTTAGTAGATATACCTATGTGTTTCTTTTAAAGCATAAAGATGAGACTTTTGATGCTTTTAAATTGTATAAATTAGAAGTTGAAAATCAACTAAATAAAAAGATTAAGGTGCTAAGAAGTGATAGAGGAGGAGAGTACTTTTCTAATGAATTCAATACATTTTGTGAAGAAAATGGTATAATTCATGAGTGCACTGCACCTTATACACCACAACACAATGGTGTTGCCGAAAGGAAAAATAGGACTTATCTAGAGATGATAAATTCTATGTTGGTGTTTTCTAAGTTGAACTTCAACTTATGGGGTGAAGCGCTTTTAACCGCTTGTCACATTCTTAATCGAATACCGATAAAGAAAAATGAGATATCTCCATATGAGTTATGGAAAGGAAGAAAACCCAACATAGGGTACTTCAAAGTGTGGGGGTGTCTTGCATATTGCAAGAAAACCGAACCTAATAGAACAAAGTTAGGTTCAAGAGCCATAAAGTGTGCTTTTGTTGGTTATGCCAACAATAGTAAAGCTTATAGGCTATTAGAGTCTAATATTGTGATTGAATCTAGAGAAGTTGAATTCTTTGAGAATATGTTATGTGACAACAATTCTCAAGCTTCAACGTCTCTAAAGGAGAATTTGTTATATGAGAACAACTCTCAAGCTTCTACATCCAAAGTTGATTCTCAAGAGGAGAATTCTCAAAAGGATGTAAAGCAACCCTTTGAACCTAGAAGAAGTCAAAGGCTTAAAAATCACAAAAGTCTAGTAGTGGATGAGATAGATTCTCATCGAATTTCATTCTACATGGTAGAAGGAAATAGAGAGGAAGTCATTAGGAAAATTCCTATTGTACTTCTCGTTGAGGATGATCCTAAGACTTATAGAGAAGCTATGCAATCGAGAGATAGTGCATTTTGGAAAGAAGCCATAAATGATGAGATGGATTCCATTATTTCCAATAACACTTGGGAATTGGTAGACCTCCCACCGGGGTCTAAGCCAATTGGGTGTAAGTGGGTATTTAGGAGAAAATACCACATTGACGGCACTATCCAAACCTTTAAAGCTAGATTAGCAGCTAAAGGGTTTAGGCAAAAAGAGGGTATCGATTATTTCGATACCTATGCGCCTGTTGCAAGAACAACTTCTATAAGAATTTTGTTCGCTTTAGCTTCTATAAACAACTTGTATGTTCATCAAATGGATGTCAAAACGGCATTCCTTAATGGTGACCTCAATGAGGAGGTCTATATGGAACAACCCGAAGGGTTTGTCCTGCCAAAATATGAACATAAAGTTTGTAGACTTGTAAAATCCTTATATGGATTGAAACAAGCTCCTAAGCAATGGCATGAGAAATTTGATCAAGCCATCATGTCTAATGGGTTTAGACATAACAATGGAGACAAGTGTTTGTATTCCAAAACTTGTAAGGGATATGTGATCATTGTTTGCTTATATGTGGATGACATGCTTATTCTAAGTAATAGCATGAAAGGGATAGAAGAAACGAAGATGTTTCTATCATCAACCTTCAAGATGAAAGATCTTGGAGAAGTTGATACCATACTCGGTATCAAAGTAAAGAAACATAGTGGGGGTTTTGCGTTAGAGCAAGCCCACTAAGTTGAGAAAGTATTGAACAAATTTAACCATCTCAAGGTTAAAGATGTCAATACTCCATTCGATCATAGTGTAAAACTAGAGAAGAATGAAGGAAGAGCGGTGGCTCAATTGGAGTACACCAGTGCTATAGGGAGTCTAATGTACGCTGCCCAGTGTACTAGACCTGATATAGCATTTGCGGTAAGTAAACTTAGTAGGTTTACAAGTAATCCAAGTGTGGATCACTGGAAGGCAATTGGAAGAGTCCTAGGTTATCTTAAGAAAACCAAAGGACTAAGCCTTCACTACTCCAAATTTCCTTCGATTTTAGAAGGATATACAGATGCAAGTTGGATATCCAATCTTGGGGACAACTTGTCCACAACTGGTTGGGTATTTACACTTGGTGGAGGTGCAATTTCTTGGGGTTCCAAGAAACAAACCTGTATATCTCATTCCACTATGGAAGCAAAGTTCATAGCTTTAGCTGCTATCGGCAAAGAGGCCGAATGGTTAAGGGATTTGTTGATAGAGATTCCCATAATCAAAGATAATGTATCTACTATATCGATACATTGTGATAGCCAAGCGACATTGGCTAGAGCATACAGCGGAGTGTATAATGGGAAGTCTAGACACATTAGTCTAAGACATGGATATGTAAGAGAATTGATTCAAAGAGGAGTCATCTCAATATCCTATGTGAGAACAAGTGAAAATGTGGCGAATCCTTTCACTAAGCCACTAATGAAGGATTTAGTAGCTGCATCATCTCGAGGGATGGGACTTAAACTCCCTAAAGAGATTCACAATTGATGATAACCTATCTTAACACTAGTTATTCAACTAGTGTTAGGTTCAATAGATAATAACAAGTCAATCAAGTGAATATTAGTTGTACTCAAAACAAGTCCCATCTGAGATATTGAGTACTTGATGTTACCAAGAGGATGGTTAAAACCGAAAGGTTTTTTAATAGAGTTCAGTCTTGTAAAGACAAGTATTTTTGGTAACAAAATACTGTAAGAATTCTACCTATATGGACCTAGGGGTGGTGCCGCCTCTCATGAGAATTGGGAGTATTCTCAAGAACGTCCATGAATGGAAAGTGCACATGGCCATTAACGGTGCAAAGCGAGACATAGAGGTCTCAAGTGAACATCGCAAAGGTGTGTGTGTTATCACCAATTTGTCATCATGAAAAGATGGTTCAATGCCTAGTGCAACCTAATTTTTGACAAATTTTGTGATAATTACACTACAGTAAAGTTCAAGTTGAAAAACACTTTACTTTATGCACTAATGCAATGACTCCTATACGAGAGAGTTCTTATTTAATCAAGTGGGGGATATGTTATATTTCAAAATATAATGATTGATTAAATAAGTGTTACAATAGATAACTATTTAATCTTGTGGGGGAATGTTATATTATTTTATAATATAATGTAAAATTATATTATATTATAATATAATGTTTAGATTAAATAAATGTGACAAAGTGTGTCACATATTGTAACATATAATAGAGAGTTACAATATTTAGATGTATGAGATATATCCAAATAATGTAACATATTTGGTGTTACAAATTTGTAACCTCCAAATATTACCCTTTATTGTGTAAATTATTGTTACACAACATTGAGATGAATTTCATAAAGCCATATGTGATATGGCTGTTAGAGATATGATTTTAACCCCAATAATGTGTTTTGGGAGTTACAAAATCATTTGGGAGGGTTTGGAACCGTTTGGAAAAACAGCACAATTTTTTGTGCTGAAATTGGTCAGTGGCCACGGCCACCAACATTCAGTGGCCGCGCCCTGTGGGACAGAGACCAGTGGCCGCGGCCACCATTGTCTCTGGCCGGGGCCACAGGCCAAAAAACTGACAAATTTTCAGTTTTTTCAATATTTGTTGAACGGCTCAAAAAACCCAAATAACTCCCAAATCTCTTTTTTAATTCCATATTAATCCAATTAAACATTGGTAACAGCCATGGGGGTTGGTGGAATTTGAAATTCAAAGGGTGTCTCTAAACTCTATAAATAGGAGCCTATAGCTCACTTGTAAGACACAACATTTTCTATCCACTAGAGCACTTGGCTAGAAACACCTTGAGGCTTAATAATTCAAGAAAGTTTTTCCAATATCTGAGAGAGATCCCTTAGTGCTTGAGTTAGGGGGAAATAAGCTTTTGGACAAAGGTTTTAAACCTTGTTCAAGTTGGTGATCCCCAATCCTCTTCACTTAGGTTGTGTAAGTGAGAGTTTGATTGTGTTTCTATTCTTCTTTTTATTCTATTGTTTTTCTTCTTATTCTCTTGTTCTATTTACTTGTATATTTTTGTTTAAGAGTTGTAATCTTTTCATTTGGTCTAAACACTTTATTTTACTTGTAATCTTTTGCTTAGAGTTGTATTCTCACTATTCTCTTCTTCATCATCATCTTCTTCCTTTCTTTAGTTTATTTGTATTTTCAGTTATAGAGTTGTAACCTTATTTAATCAATCTATATTTACTTGTAATATTATTGCATAGAGTTGTAATATTATAATCATTTCCATTGAGGCAAAACAATATTTTCCCAACATTCTCCGCGCCCAAGCCCCTGTTCTCCGCCCCATTCTCCATCATTTGCCGACCCTCTTGAACCCGAGCCCCTCTACATCCATGAAAACCCCCCACCCGAGCCCCTCCACACCCACGACACCCCTCTCTCGAGCCCCTCCACACCCAAGACACCCCCATCCGAGCCCCTCCACCCGAGCCCTCCACACCCATGGCACCCCACACCCCCCACGTATGTGTTTTAAATTTTATTGTTTAATTTTTAAAATTTTTGTTTAAATTTCTAACATATTCTATTTTTGTGTCTAAGGTCCGTTACTCTGCCACCGCTCTGCTATGAAATCAGTGGAAAAGTATGATTTTATGTAATTTATGTATATATTATTTTGTGTATGTGTTTAAACAAATTTATTATGTGTTAACAATTTTATATATGTTTGAGTTTTCAAAATTTAAAATAGAAAAAAAATTAAAATAATAAAAATTGGTTAGTTATAAATATTTTATGTGTTATTATAAATGTTCTGGGATTTTTTGAGTGCATAATTTTAAAAATTTTGAAATGGTCATATTAAACTGTTATGTTGTCGAATTTTTCATGAAATTTAATTAAGTAAACTGGTTTTAATTTTTTTTTGTTATATGTTATGTCAACATAAAGAGAAATTTAAATTGTAATGAATATTATATAATTAGAGTTAATTAGTATTTTTATAATTGTTGACGCCATTTTTCGTCAACTTAAATCGTAGAGCAATTAAACAATTAAACAATGAAGCAAACGAATGATGAAGAGAAACAAGATAATTTTTACGTGGTTCAGCATTTAATTCTGTCTAGTCCACGAGTCTATGTTATTAAGACTTTGAGTTTTCTGGAAATTCTTCAGAGATGAATTACCCAGAGCTTTCTCTCAAGAAATCAGAAATCGGTCCTTTACAAGTGGTGATTCCTTCTCTATTTATAGAGAAGGTTGCAAAATTCATTCCCACATATTTCGGGAAGATATTCTGTATATCAATTGAAATAATGATATTAAATGAATTATCTCCTATATACACGGAAACGTCCCATGAAAATCAGGAACGGATAACAGATTAAATGACATCCCTTAAATATTGGGATTACACAACAATAAATATGTTCACACGTAATGGGCTATCCCAGGTGATTCATCAGGTCTTCGAGATCAACAATTGGCATTGATTCTGTCAAGACTTATAGGTCAATCACGAACTTGTCACCCAACTTCACTCTACGCTCGGGATAGGTAGGTACTATCGAGGCTGTCACACCCGAGCTTGCACTTCCCGAGCTCGAACTACCTCGCCTAAGGATGATCGGTAAAATATATATTAAGTGTCATGCCATTTCCCATCACGAGTTCAGAGAATATTCGAGGTTACACATCCTCGAGGTCGTTGTTTTACTTCAGAGGTTTTACTGCTGGACCATATGATGTTTTCATACATTTCAAGCTCACACCTGACGAGCCCAGTTTTCGGGATCATAACCTCTTATCTAGAAATTTGGGTGTAACGTTTTTCCCCTTCAAAAGTATCAGTTTGAATCCTATGAGAATGAAACTTTTGAACTGCCCCTCTTGGAAACTGTACCATCAATTGCACTTGAGTGTGGACACACATCAGCTAGGTATTGACTACTTGAGTGCCTTGGAACCATGCCCACGTTCGTTCGCCTGCCAACTTTATGGTACCATAATCTCATTTGTCCCTGACCGTCGGATCGGATACGAAATCTGGCTAATGGCTCAGATTAGCTCAGCCTTTGACATTCCCAGGGGCCTATAAATACATCCCCATCGTCTTCCCCATTTCACTTTCGCCTTGTGTTTTCAGAGGAAAGAAAAAAAAAGAACCAGAAATTGTATTTGCCCAATTCTTGCATGTTCTCCAAGCCAAGAAAACAGGGCAACGTTGGCTTCTTCAACTCCGTGAGATCATCTTTGCAACCACTCCTTCGGTCATCAATTTCTCTGTACCCGCCAGCTACATTGTGTAAGTTTCTATTCTTAGCTTCGTATGCTCGCGTATATACTTTATTTTTCCATGCACGTTTATGCTTCTGTTGCACCTTGGGCACTAGTTTAGCACTAGGATACTTTAGCCAATATCGTGTAGTTCGTAAGCTTATTTGACGTTATGGATTTTTAAACCCAGATTTTGCATAAAAGATGCAAATATGACTCTTGTGCTGTGTTTTTTAAATTTTGGATGACATATCGTGTACACCAAGAAACTGGGTACAAGATTAGGGTTTTCAAATTGCACGTTTCCCAAAAATATCACTTTAACCGCCAACTTTTTTCCCTGAAAATCCAGGATCTTCGAAAATAAATCCACCTTCCCCCCTTTCCGTGGAATACACACTCCAAGCCTGGCCTCGTTCTTTGGATCGAGCTTGCTCCATAGTCTTGATCATTCGAGCTTAGGCCGTCTTGATTTTTATTCTTAATTTCTTGTTCGTCTAGCCCTCACCATTTTGCTCTCTTGCTAGATGCCGCAGAACTCAGAAAAGTGGTGGGGGTCAAAGCTCGCAATTCCTTACTCACTGAAAACTTCGAGCCCGGAGTCACCTTTTACCTGGAATCAGCGTTTGACTCGGGAGCACCAACTAAGGCATGAGCAAGAAGATACCCGAGCTCACTTTTGACGTCAAATCGACAAGGTTGAGGAGAGGAAAAGGAAGTGACTTAGGGTCGCCATCTACCCAGATCCAGACCCCAAGCCTAGACCAATCCCCATCGATACCACTCTTAAAGTGACAATCGCCTTCAAGCCAGGCGATCTCCAATTTTCACTGATGGGAGAACCATCAAATCCCCCTTCTACCTCACAGCCAACCTCCATTCCCACCTCAAATGGAGAATTTTTTGAGGCCGAGCACTATTGGAGCTCGATTTCTTCACTAGGGCAGATCTCTGACATCTTGGCCCTCCACGGAATTGTACTATCAGGCTCGCTGAGGTGTCGAGCTCCAACCTCCCACGAGCGAAGCTGTTGCGCTCCGGGAGATGGTAATCCCGACAACAAGTTAAAATATGCGGCTTGGAGCCAGGAGCACATGAAGGCAGGGGCCTTATTGCCCTTAAAGTCCTTTTTCAAGGACTTCTTGGATTTTGTTGGGCTCGCTCCTTTCCAGCTCAACACCAACTCATACAGGGTTTTGTCAGCCCTGAGGTCGCTTTACCACGAGCTAAAGTGGGAAGGACCTTCACCAAAGGAGATTATGTATCTCTTTTGCTTGAAAAGCAATCCCTCCTGAGCTCGGGGAGGGGACGGCTTCTACTATCTTTCGAGCTATCCCAAGGAGAAGAAAATCTTTGAGGATCTACCCAACCATCCCCCCAATTTCAAGATAGCTTTCTTTTGGACGAATCTGTAAGTATAAAAAATTTCTTCTTTTTGTGCTTGAATTTTTTGCTTAGGCTCAAACCACTTATGTTATTTTTATTTCTCCAGCCAATTATCATCGACCTACTCCCATTGATAAGATGAAGGAGCACAAGGAGGCCTTGCTCCAATTCCCTTATGGTAGGCGTTCCCTTTCCTATCTTCTTCATGAAGATAGGCTTCGAGCTTGTGGTCTCCTGGAAAAGGATCAACCCACAAACGACTGGTCCAACAAGAAATATGCCAAGTGGGAGTTTGTGCCTCTCCCAACCGGCAGCCTTCCTCTGAGGCACAGTTCTAAGCCACAATCCCCATCTCGACATCGCAGGAGTTTGCAATCAGGTAACGAGGCCAATGACGAGGCCTCGAGCTCGAGCGACAGAGGTACGGTCATCCTTAGCTGGGACTTATGGTCTCCCTCGCTACTTAAGCATAAGCCTGACAGATTAGTCTTGTGTGAAGATGATAGGGACCACTTTTTATGTATGGTCCTGGGTAGATGAGAGGGTTCAGAGGTTTGATAGTTGGCTAGGAAAATACGATACTATGTATAGTCTGAACGAGGTATGGGACAAAATAACCGTTTAATACGGGACAAATGATTATAGGGACTTTTCGAGGTTGACTTCCACATATAGGGAAGGGACTCCCCTTGCCTCTTCTGAAGATGGGGGAATTACGTGGTCACCGAGCACGAGCTCGGGGGAGAGTTCCAGTTAGGTTCCTCTTTACTTGTCCTTTATTCCTTGCCTGTCTGCATTGTGCTAACTTTTTGTGTCTTGGAACTTCTTATAATGTGGTGCAATTGTGTAGGTGTTATGGACTCTGATCTCGACACCGTGTGTAACGCCCTGCTAATTAGGGTCCGTCACCAAGTGTGTTTAAAACTAGTGATGGACTTGCTAAACAAGTCATTTGGACTAAATATGCGATTAAGCCACTAAAGGTTTAGGCATTAAAATTTTTGGTCAACTCATAAGTATTTTCATTAAGTTAAAAGCATGTTCTTTACACGGGATCCCCAAAAACATCAGTTTAAAAGTTAGTTACAACACTCAAGTTACACAATAAGCCGACCTAGGCGGCAAAAACTGGGTTTAACCCTAGTTCCCTTGAGCATCTTGGCTGTGGTGGTCGAGCGGACTGCATATGTACATATCACTGCTATTGCCCTCCAACTCATGGCTGGTTGAACTTCTCTTTACCTTTACCTGCACCACAAAGCACCTGTGAGCCAGAAGACTCAGCAAGAAAACATATTAACAGCTCACAGAATAAAATGCCTATCAAGCAGAAATAACTGAAGCTGGTGTGTTCATTAAGCAAATTGGTAACCATGGAGTCACACAAGTGCGTATCGCACTTTCTTTCAAGTTGCTGGCATCCGAGCCAGTCAAGTACGTGTCACACTCCTAGGGTGGCCCAGCCATAGTGGCCTACACTCCACGTGCACTATGCCAATCTTAGCTTATAAACTAAGTTCTTTAAGCCCTTGACTTATAAGTCAAGCCACCACGTGCCTCCAACTTATAAGTTGAAGCCTTGGGACTCTCGACTTATGAGGCGAGTCTCTCAGAGTCCAATACTCTCAACTAATAAATTGATCTTCACTTAACATCCTAATCACCCGCTGGTTTATAAACCAAGCTTCACGGTCACAACAGACAATCATATATTTCACATAGCATACATATCAACAATTACGATGCATTATAATACATTCCAACGACAGTCATAGGCATAATCATAATTATGCGCATTACAGCGTACCTAATCAGATATTCGCAAACATAATTATAATCATGTTCATTAACAAAGTCAAAGTCGTATTCATCTCTATATTCACCACATTTATTAAGCTCTAATCACGCATTCACATAACGGGTGCAGTTTTCTTACCTTCGGTCTGTATGAAAGTTACTAGCGACACCCCTTTGAGTACAATCCCCGATTCAAGCCCTTAGCGTAAACCAAGTCACAACTCTAATAAGGAAGTTCCATCAACAATAGGTAAATAAAAGCTTCTAGACCAAATCTTAGCCTCCGGGACATCGAATTCCACTTAACAAGGAAGTAGAATCGATCCCGAGCCCAAATGGTTAAGTCCCCCAACCTAAAAATCCCATTAAGGCCAAAATTCCCCTTAAGGGTCGCGGCCCCAAGAACCCGAGCCGTGGCCCACCTCTAATTCCAGAGGCTCGGCCTCCCTGGAAACCAACACGCGCTGCGGCCCGCCTCTACCTCCGAGCCCTCCTGGCTCAAATTTTCCCTTCGAGGGCCGCGGCTCAGCCCCACGAACCCAGAATTTTCTGGGTTTTTCTTCAGCCAAACCCAACTAAAAATCATCCAATTCCATCCCAATCTTCCAATTCAATTCTCACAATATATATACTCCTCACCACTCAAACCTAGCTAGTTACCATAGTAAAACTCATCAAAATTCTGAAACCCAACCTCCCAACTATCAAGCATGCATGAACACCATAGCTCTAGATAATTCAGCAGAACTAATCATGAGGAATTCAGATTAAAACCCTTACCTGAACTGAGTTAATCCTCCTGAGCTAAACCTCTAGTTTCCTCAAGTTTGGCACCTTAGTTTCCAAGCTTTGATCTTCAATTTCCCCAAAAATTCCTCAAGCTTCCATGGTGAAAACAGAGAAAATGTGGGGGGGAGAGAGAGAGAGAGAGTTGCTGCTGTGTTTTTCCTTTAGTTCCTTAACCTTCTCAAACATTCCCAGTTGACCTTATTCTATACTTGGAAAGAAAATGACTATTTTGCCCCTTGCCTTTAGCTTATTCATCAAATGTTCACAAGGGCAATTTTGTCATTTGCCTTAAATCTCACTATCCACAATTTACATCCTATAATTCTCGCTACTTCCAATATTCTCACATGGTTACCAATAAATTCCCATTACCCACTAATTCCCAGTAATGTACTAAAATACCCCTAAGCTCACCCCGAGCCGGGTATTAAAACCCCGTTGTGACTTTTCCGCTAACTTGCTCATCGGGATCGCCTCTCGTCGAGTAACCCAAATATATCCATATAATAATGTGGTCTCAATCACACAAACACACATTTGCATTTTTTTCCTAAACGAGTCAAATTACTAAAATACCCTTCTTATAAGAAACGGGCCCACATACACATATTTAATATCTCTACCATGCAAGCATAATTATATTATAATATAATTCACACAATAACTCAATTATTGCCTCCTAGCCCCCTAATCCAGGCACTAAGCCACATTAGGAAATTTGGGATGTTACACTGTGCTCGCCAGTGGCGAGGGGGCTCAGAGGAGTAAGCGCCCGAGAGGCTTGCGAAAGTCAGATCGGCCTGCCAAGGTCCTTAAGAGGACTGAGAAGACTCCTCCTCCTCCAGCTCCCACTGTTACGAGCCCAGCCATGGGTCCTGTTTCCCAGGTCGAAGCTTCCACCACAGATGTCCCCCATGTGCCTCCTACTATCATGGTCCACCCAATGCTCGGCCCTCCTCTGAAGAAATCAGCGTCCAAAGGGCGCCTGTTGTCGATTTCTACTCATGTTGATGAGTATGTCGTTGACAACGCTGCCGGGACTCATGGAGCTACACTTGGCTCAGACATCCTGTCTCGGGTAGGCCAGAGCATCAGCAGCTTCGAGGCTCCCAAGTGGCAGGTTTTGAATAATGCCCGGGACTGCAACACCCTTTATGACAAGAGTGTCGAGCTCGCTGCTGCGGTAACTTCTCTTACTTTACCATTTGTTGTAATTATGAATAGCATGTGTTCTAACTAGATTTGTTTGTGTTTTAGTCTCTTGCTGCCGTTTCTCAGCTTAACTATAAGTTGAACAACAAGGTCCACTCGAGCATGTCTTATGCCCAAGAGTCGAAGAATCTTCAACTTAAGCTCACTGACGAGTTCAAGGCCGCAAAGGCAAAGATGGAGGCTGAAGCCGAGCAGATGAAGGCCAAGATAGCCGAGCTCGAGAAGGTGAATGCCAGGCTCGCGGAGCTTGAGAAGATCAATGCCAAGCTTGAGGATGAGAAAAAGGCCACCTTCGAGATAATGGAGGGCGAAAAGGCTCATCTTCTCACGGAGTTCAAAGAGAAGAAGGATCGGGCGGTCGACTTGGCCATGTACAGGATTTGGGCCAGTAACGCCGATCTTGATACCAGCTTCCTAGGCTCTTTTGAGGAAGAGCTCGTGGCCAAATGGCAGGCTCGACTCGATGCGGAGGAGGCTGCTCGGGAGGAGGCAGAGAGGGCCAAGGAGGACGCTCAGAAGGCTAAGGAGGGCACTCATTCCTTCTAAATCTCGACCCGGGGCTGCGTCCCTTTGAACCTCTTGTAATAATTTTTTATCTTCTGTTTTTTATGCCCTTGGGGCTAAGACAATTTATAGCTCGTGAAAGAGTTATTTTCTTATGATATTTATAATACCGTATTTGACTTTACTTTAATATTTTTGCTTTACATTTCTTAAGTCAAAATATTTCAAGCAATTTATATTAAAGTGTCCTTATGTCTGTTTATTCATACAAACATGTGGTGGATTTGAAGCTCATTCATGCACAGTTTACTCGACGTATCCGTGTCCGATTCCGTTACTTGTCAAGGTCGGAACTTAATTTTACCATGCACTCGAAAGTACTTATATGGCATGTAATATAGGTCGTTTAGTTATATCCTGATTTTCTAGTTACTTTTGCTCGTCCTCAGGTAGCTCCCCAAAGTTATGAGGTCAATACTATCTTTTTGAAAGATACTCCAACCTCGATCTCGACTTAACTTGAAGTAGGTTTATTTATATTCCAACTTTCTGTCGATTAGTTTTAGCTGGTTTGTTCCAAACCTATTTAGGTTGTGCTTTTGGTTCGTAATCCACACACAAATATTTTTGATCTAGTTATGTCTAGATCGCGCATTTGGTTTTATCCAAATTACTTTGCCTCGCACATTTGGTTATATCCAAACATTCTTAGCTCACGTATTTCGTTATATCCAAACACTTTTATTCTTAATAACTTGATTATGTCCAAACTATCTTTGCTCGCGTATTTGGTTACCTCCAAACACTTTTATTCTTTAATAATTTGGTTATGTCCAAACTATCTTAGCTCGCGTATTTGGTTACATTCAAACACTTTTATTCTTTAATAATTTGGTTATGTCCAAACTATCTTAGCTCACGTATTTGGTTATATCCAAACACTTTTATTCTTTAATAATTTTGTTATGTCCAAATTATCTTAGCTTGCGTATTTGGTTATATCCAAACACTTTTATTCTTTAATAATTTGGTTATGTCCAAACTATCTTAGCTCGCGTATTTGGTTATATCCAAACACTTTTATTCTTTTCGTATATGCTATTTTATTTTTTCAAGCTGACGGTATATATACCACTAATGCCCCCTTAATATCCTATGAGTGTGACCATAAGTTATTAAATTAAGAGAGTTTGCAAAAAATATAGCATATTGAAACAAAAACAAACTTTATTCGGAATTGAACAATTTATTAATAGAAGCATAGTAAAGATAAACAAGCACGGTTACAGGTGACATCGTTCCTACACTATTGATAGTAAGGTCGTAGATGTTCGCCATTCCATGCTCGTGGTACCAAATCCCCGTTCAATCTTGCCAATTTGTAGACGCCAGGTCGGATAACCGATTCGATCTGATAAGGTTCTTCCCAATTAGGCCCAAGCACGCCAGCAGTGGGGTCCCTTGTAGCCAAGAACACACGACTTAGCACCAAATCTCCCTAACCAAATTTTCTGTCTCGGACCTTTTTCTTGAAATACCGGGTAGCTCGCTGTTGGTATGCATCATTTTTTAGTTGAGCCTCGTCCCGTCTTTCTTCAATCAGGTCCAGACTTACTTCAAGTGGGATTGGTTCGAGGTTTGATCATATGTGTGGGTACGAATGGTGGGTATTTCGACCTCGATTGGCAGCATAGCCTCGCATCCATATGCCAAAGAAAAAGGGGTATGTCTTGTTGAAGTATGAGCTATGGTTCGATATGCCCACAAGACTTGGGGCAACTCTTCGGGCCATTTCCCCTTAGCTTCTTCCAATTTTTTCTTCATAGAACTCTTCAGGGTTTTATTCACGGCCTCGACTTGGCCATTCGCTTGGGGATGGGCCACAGAAGAGAAGCTTTTTATTATCCCATTTTTCTCACAAAAGTTGGTAAACAAGTCATTATCGAATTGAGTACTGTTATCGGAAACTATCTTCCTTGGCATCCCATATTGGCAGATGATGTTTTTTACCACGAAGTCCAAGACTTTCTTCGAGGTAATTGTTGCCAGAGATTCGGCCTCGGTCCACTTCGTAAAGTAATCTACCGCGACTACTGCGTACTTAACTCCGCCTTTGCTAGTGGGCAACGAGCCTATGAGGTAAATTCCCCAGATCGCAAATGGCCATGGGGTGGGCATCATAGTTAGCTCAGAAGGTGGAGCTCGAGGGATTGTGGCAAACCGTTGACACTTATCGCACCTCCTGACGTAATAAAATGAGTCTGCTTTGATGGTGGGCCAGAAGTACCCTTGGCGTATAATTTTCTTAGATAGGCTATGCCCCCCAGTGTGGTCCCCACAGAATCCATCATGAATCTCTTCTATGATCTTCTTAGCCTCGGGTGGAGTCACACACCGGAGTAATGGCATAGAGTATCCTCTTCGATATATCCTTCCTTCCACAATAGTGTACCTGGGAATTTGATACATCAGTTTCCGAGCCTTGGTCCGTTCTGCTGGGAGCATGCCGGTTTCTAGGTACTCAACTATCGGGGTCATCCAGGTTGGCTCGGAGTTAATCATGCAGACATCCTCCTGTTCAGGCTCGCTTATACTAGGTGTCGATAGATGTTCGATTGGCACAACATTCAGCTCGTCGACCTCGATGGATGCTAGCCTGGCTAGGGCGTCTGCATTCGAATTTTGCTCTCGAGGAACCTGCTCTATCGTGTAAAATTTGAAATGTTCGAGTGCTACTTTTGCTTTTTCTAGATATGCAGCCATTCTTGTCCCACGAGCCTGGTATTCCCCTAAGATTTGGTTGACCACCAACTAAGAATCACTGTAGCAATGTATCGCCTTAGCCTTGAGTTCCTTGGCTATTCGAAGTCGTGCCAGTAGAGCTTCGTATTCAGCCTCATTATTTGATGCTTCGAAGTCAAATCTCAAAGCGGAGTGAAATTGACTCCCAGTTGAGGTGATCAGTATTATTCCTGCCCCCGATCCATTTTCGTTGGAAGACCCATCGACATAAAGTTTCCACAGCTCGCGAGCTGGGGTTATAACTTCGTCGTCAGTCACTCAGTGCATTCCACTATGAAGTCTGTCAGGGCATGTCCTCTTATGGTTGTCCTTGGATGATAAGTGATCTCTGAGCTCAACAGTCCATTTTAGTAATCGTCCCGAGGCTTTTGGCTTGGATAGGACTTGTCGTAGTGGTTGGTCAGTCAACACATGGATGGGGTGCGCTTGGAAGTAAGGTCAGAGCTTTCGAGATGAGTGGATTAGGCTGAGAGCCAACTTCTCCATTAAAGGGTATCTCGATTCTGCCCCCAGTAACCTTTTCCTGACATAGTATACTGGCTTTTGCACCTTCTGTTCTTCTCGAACGAGCACGACACTAATGGCATGCTCGGTTGTAGGGAGATATAGGTACAAAATTTCTCCTGTGACAGGTTTCGACAAGATAGGAGGTTCCGCGAGGTGCTTTTTAAGTTCCTGAAATGCTAACTCGCATTCCTCTATCCATTCGAATTTTTTTCCCCCTCTCAAAAGGTTGAAAAATGGAAGACAGCGGTTCGTAGATTTCGAGATAAACCTACTTAATGCCGCCATCCGTCCAATCAAACTCTGGACATCCTTATGCTTTTGAGGTGAGGGCATGTCAATTAATGCTTGGATCTTGTCAGGATTAGCCCCTATTCCCTGGGCATTCACAATGAAACCTGGGAACTTCCCCGATGATAATCCAAAAGAGCATTTATGGGGGCTGAGCTTCATGTTGTACTTCCGTAACACGGAAAAGCACTCTTCAACGTCGTCCACATGGTTATTGTAATGTTTAGATTTAACTAACATATCATCAACATAAACTTCCATGTTATTACCTATCTATTCGGAGAACATCATGTTTACGAGCCATTAGTATGTGGCTCCAGCATTCTTGAGCCTGAACGGCATAACATTGTAGCAATATAGTCCTTTATCTGTCACAAAACTCATATGCTCTTGGTCTGGGGCATGCATGGCAATCTGGTTATATCCAGAATAAGCGTCCATGAACAACATAAGTCCATGCCCAGCTGTGGCATCTATGAGCTGGTCGATCCGAGGTAGGGGGAAGCAGTCCTTAGGACATGCTTTATTGAGGTTTGAGTAATCAATACAGGTTCGCCATGTTCCGTTAGGTTTCGGAACTAGCACCGGGTTAGCGACCCAATCCGGGTAGAAGGCATCTCGTATGAATCGATTTGCCTTTAACCTGTCGACCTCTTCCTTCAGGGCCTTCTTCCTGTTGTCGTCCAGGAGTCTTCGCTTTTGCTGTTTCGGGGGGAAGCTCTTATCAATATTAAGAGTGTGGCTTATCACATTCGGGCTTATCCCTACCATGTCCGAATGTGACCACGCGAAAACATCCTGGTTCTTCTTCAAAAAGAAAATTAATTGCTATTTCATTTCTTCCGGAAGGTTTTTCCCTACCTTCACTATTTTCGGGGGGGGGGGGGATGGTCTACTTCTTCGAGCCCGACCTCTTCAAGCTCTTCTAACAGCTCGAGATCAGCTATTTCCTCTATTCTTGGATCAATTTCTTTGTCTATCTTGAAGACTATCCCATCCTTATTCTGAATTATGACAAGTGTTTGTGCACTTGCCTGTTTCTTTCCTCTAACGAAAATGCTATAGCATTCCCTCCCTGCAAGCTGGTCTCCTTTCAGTGTCCCGATGCCACTAGAAGTCAGGAACTTGATGGCCAAATGCCTTACAGATGAAACTAACCCCAGCCCTACTAGGGCGGGTTTCCCGAGCAGTACGTTGTAGGCCAATGGTAGATCCACTACTACGAATTCCATCATCTTGGTTGTCGAGACCAGGAAGTCTCCCAAGGTTACGGGGAGTTTGATGGATCCCATACAAGCAATCCCTTATCCTGAAAAGTCGTACAACGTCGTTGCACAAGCCTTTAGGTCATGAAGCGTGAGTCCCATCTTTTCTAAGGTGGCCTTATAGAGGATATTTACTGAGCTCCCGTTGTCAACCAGGACTCAGTGTACCCTCTTATTCGCGAGCTGAAGGGTGACGACCAGCGGGTCGTTGTGAGGGAATTGTACATGAGACGCATCATCCTCAGTAAAAGTTATGGGTTGAGATTCAACTCTTTTGCTGTTTTGGAGCTCTAGGTTCGGGTTCGTAATGAGACTCGTCACCAGTTTTCAGCTCATTCACATATCGTTTCTAGGCGTTCCTACCCGATCCTGCAATATGTGGTCCCCCCCGAGATGGTTATGACATCTTCTCCATCAATCAGAGGGGGTCGTTCATCCTCCCTTGCTCGGGAGTTGCTGTTCTGGGCAGGTGGTGCTACTGCTGCCCTTTGGCTGGTAGAAGCCTGATTGGGGTTTTGATTCCTAACATATTGCCTGAAATATCCTCTCGAGATTAGGCCTTCAATCTCATCTTTTAATTGCATGCATTCATCAGTTGTATGTCCGATATCTATATGGAATCTGCATTACTTGTTGGAGTCACTTTTCGCTTTCTGATTTCTCATGGGGTCCGGACGTCTGAAAGGGGCCTGGTTTTCGTTTGCCAGGTAGATATTCTCTCGAGACTCATTGAGCAAGGTATACACCTTGTATACGGAGAAATATATTTCCCCTTTCTTCTTCTTTCCCCCTTCTGCCTCGGGATTATTCCCTTCATTCTTCTTCCTTTTAGAAGGGTTGTCCCCAGGGGGTTTTGAGGTCATAGGATTCGTCGAGGTCGAGGCAGAGTTTGCGTTTGTTGTTGTAGTTATGGGCTGAGAGGTCATATTCAATGCTGACCTCGCCTCTTCTACATTAACAAACCTCTTAGCTCATCGATTGAACTCGGTTAAGGACCTTACGGACTTCCTCTGCATGTCTTCCCAAAGAGGACTTCCAGGCATTACTCCGGCTCGAACAGTCATTAAATGGCCACTGTCGTCGACGACATGAGCTCGGGCAACTTCCAAATTAAACCTTTTGAGGTAACTTTTCAATATTTCATTCGACTGTTGTCGGACATTGGTCAAGGTAGACGCCTCAGGCCTAATTCTGACCATGGCTTTGAATTGCTTCTTGAAATCTCTAGACAATTGATCCCAAGAAGTGATCGAATGTCTCTTATACTTCTCAAACCAATTTTTTGTTGGTCCTATGAGCGAGGTTGGAAACAACATGCATCTGAGCTCATAGCCCACGTTACTCGCTCGCATAATTGTGTTGAACGTACTCAAATGACTATATGGATCGAAATTCCCATAAAATGGTGGGACATGAGGAATTCGGAATCCCTGAGGAAACAGGGTGCTGGAAATATGAGGGGCAAAGGGTTCGAGTTCTTTGTCGAACTCTTTGTCCCGATCCCGACCTCGTTCATTTGCAATAGCATGAATGCTCTTTCCAGTTGTTCAATCCTTTCGTGGATTAGATCCACGGGGGGTCTGACTTGAAGCAGTGGGAACTGGTTATCATTGTTCACAACCCCAGCTTTGTGCTTTGGCACAGAGTTCTTGCATCCATTGAGATGATCCCTCAGATATGGATTCGAGGGATTATCATTTCCCCGATTATGGTTCAGGTGTTCTCGTAAATCTGGGTGATCCCTTCGATTCCCAGTATTTCTGTGTCCCTGTTCATACATACTGACCGATCTAGTGTCTCCCGAGCCTTCACTAACATGGCTCGTTGCACAGTCATTTCGAGATGGGTTCCTTGCCGGTTGCCTCGTCTCAATAGTGTGAGACCGAGACATTTGGCTTCTCGTGGGTTAGGTACCTCTATGCTCCTTAGCTGTAACGCCCTGGCTACCCCAGAACAGTTACGGAGAACGGTGAACCGGAAATTTGACTCGCTACCCGAGTCCTTTGGCTAAAAACGTGATCTAAGTGTTATTATCAGGTTAAGGTGGAAAACCAGTAAAAGGAAAGGGTACATTTCATTAAGTAAATAAACTGCTCATGAGCCTTTTAAAATGTTTACAAGTAGTTCGTATTACAAAAGAGTCGCTATAGTTTCAGATTTACAAACTTCGCCGGCCTAAGCGGCAAAAATAGGGTAAACCCCTAGTCCCTCTGAGAACTCCTCGACCGTGGCGGTCAAGCGGCCCTGTATGTACATCACATCGCCCAAGCTCTCCACTCAAGGCTAGCCAAGCTTTTCCTTTCCTTTACCTGCACCACGTAGCACCCATGAGCCAAGGCCCAGCAAGAAAACACAATAAGATACGGTATAATATCAACAACGATCATAATAATCATCCAGGACTATCAGTCCAACAAGTAGGTGACAATAGCCAAAAGTCACAGTAATGAGCATCGCTCCCTCTAGCCATGTGACGATAGGGTCACCAGGGCTTAATCGATAAGTGTTTCATTCATAAGTTTGTTCAGGATAGGTGCATGGTGATTGGTCACCAACATAACCTTCCTCACGACTCTAGAGTCGAAACTATGGACAACGTCCCTTAGCCACGTGACAAACGGTCACCGGGGTCATATACCTTGGCTATAGTCATCTGGTCGTAGACCAGGCAAGCGCTTGTAAGTTTCTTCGACCTTAGGTCGGTCCCGCATTAATGCCATAGAGCCACTCAATGCGTGATCATCGACTTTAGAGTCGGTCCCTGACTAGTCAGTGTCTTAAACAGGTGATTAGCAATCATTAGCATTTGATATGCAATCCACGTTCACATATAACAAACAACACGCCTCAATATCAAACCATGCATGTCATATACCTATACAGGGTGCAACTGTGTCCATACACTGTTTTCTTACCTCAAGTTCGAGCGAGAAGTATGATAAAGACGACCCCTGAGAACGATCGGTCTTTTAGTTCCTTAGCGGTCACCTAATCACAACCAATTATAACCTCCATTAATGAGAATCCACAATAATAGGGTCTTAACCTAAGCACCACCCTCGGGACCTCGAAACATGCCCACACGGTGAGTAGAATCGATCCCGGGCCTTAAGGATTGAAACCCCAAGTCAAAAACCCTTAAAAACACTCAAAACGGGGTTTGGAAAGAACAGGGTAGCGCTACAGTGCTCAACCCCTAGCGCTACAGCGCTATACTCAGAACCGCCCAAGTGCCAGAAACCCTCCTGAGGAGCGCTATAGCGCCCTAGGGTGGGCGCTGTAGCGCTACCTCCAGCCCAAAACTTCCCTGAACCGACCTTCTTCATTTCCTTCGATTCTAACTCGATTCCCAAGCTTCCAAAGCCTATTCTTGATGCCAAATGAACCCAAAAACCATCCCAACACATCCCAAACATCACAAGCATGGGAACCCTAGCCAAAAATCCCAACAAAACCCATGAATTCACCTTAAACATTTCAGCTGCAAAACAAAACTAAAACAGAGCAAACCAGAGAAACTATGGTTAGAAACTTACCCAAAGCTTTGCTTATGAAGCTCTTCAATGATGGAACACACTCCCAAACTCCCAAGGCTTGCTTCCCAAGCTAGAATCCTCAAAGTTGGCTCAAAAACCACAAAGAACAGAGAGAAAAAGAAGGTACGGGAGAACTCTCAAAGATGCTCTGTTTTTCCATCACCTTTCAGCTAAATAAGGTTATATCTATCCTAGGGGTGAAATGACCATTTTACCCCTAGGTCAATTAATGGTTTCTAAAGACTCCCAAGGGCATTTTTGGTACCTTCTTCCTAACTCGTTAATCATAATTAACGCTCTCCAATTCCCGTTATTCTCAATAATCTCAAACACCAATAATTCACATTCCGTTACCCCTTTATCTCCCGGTAACGCTCTAACCATCAAAATCACCCCGAGACTCAAACCAAGTCCCGACACTTAAACCTGTTGTGACTAAACCGCTAATCAATAACTACGATCGTCTCATGTCGAGCAGCTCGAACAAACCCACATCATAATGTGGTCTCAACATATATCACCGACATGCATACAATTAACATTATATTATAATATAATTCTCATAAACATACATAAACACGTTTAATGGAATAATTAAACAATTATGGCCCTCCCGGCCTACAAATCCAACCGTTAAACCACATTAGGGAATCCGGGGCATTACATTAGCAGTCTCCATATTTCCACTTCTTTGCCCAGCTCGCCTTTCCCTATCACCCTGAGTCGGTTGTGTGTTTCTCCGAGTTGGTGAGGGATACCTTATTGGCGATGGTGGGTACTCGAACTGGTTCAGGAACGCTCTGTGCGTTACTAGGATTTTGGGTCCGAGCCTCCGTGGGGGCTCGATTATTCCCTACCTCGACCGGTACCTCCGCAGTTAAGTTGGCAGGAGCTCTAGCTTGGTTACTTCTCCGGGGCCTTGACGGAGCAGGCTATTCTGCTGGCAACGGAGGTTGCTCTGTTCTTCGGGTGGCAGCGTTTTTGTGCAGTCGCCCACGAGGCCTATGTGGTGGAACATGAACGTCCCGCAGAGGCAAAGCTTGGGCCTCTGGCAGAGGTGGGGCCTGAGCCGTCTGTGCCTCAGCAGCCAATCTGGCCAGCTCCTCATTACGTTTCTTAGCTTCTGCCAACTGCTTTCACAGTTGACAATTTTCGAGCTCCACTATCGGGACATATCATTCAGGATTATAATACATGTCCTCGTTGTCCTTGGGGGCCGGTGGTCCCCGAGAGTCGGATGAACCACTCCTCCCATCAGGCTCCGAGTTCACCATAGGCTGCTTTCCAGGGCGTCGGGGGTAGTCAGCTTCATCCAAAATTTCTCCCTCAGAAACATTGGGATCATTCGCTGCCATTGTTGATTCAAGAACGCTTTTTTGACTGAACAGACTCACACACGTACTGCTTAATTCTCTCAATGAAAGCACCAAACTGTTGATGCCATTTTTCATCAACTTAAATCGTAGAGCAATTAAACAATGAAGCGAACGAATGATGAAGAGAAACAAGAGAATTTTTACGTGGTTCAGCAGTTAATTCTGCCTAGTCCATGAGTCTATGTTATTAAGACTTGGAGTTTTCTGGAAATTCGTCAGAGATGAATTACCCAGAGCTTTCTCTCAAGAAATCAGAAATCAGTCCTTTACAAGTGGTGATTCCTTCTTTATTTATAGAGAAGGTTGCAGAATTCATTCCCACATATTTCGGGAAGATATTTTGTATATCAATTGAAATAATGATATTAAATGCATTATCTCCTATATACACGGAAATGTCCCATGAAGATCGGGAACGGATAACAGATTAAATGACATCCCTTAAATATTGGGATTACACAACAATAAATATGTTCACACGTAATGGGATATCCCAGGTGATTCATCAAGTCTTCGAGATCAACAATTGGCATTGATTCTGTCAAGACTTATGGGTCAATCACGAACTTGTCATCCAACTTCACTCTACGCTCGGGATAGGTAGGTACTGTTGAGGCTGTGACACCCGAGCTTGCACTTCCCGAGCTCGAACTACCTCGCCTAAGGACGATCGGTAAAAGATATATTCAAGTGTCGTGCCATTGCCCATCGCGAGCTCAGAGAATATTTGAGGTTACACATCCTCGAGGTCATTGTTTTACTTCAGAGGTTTTACGGCTGGACCATATGATGTTTTCATACATTTCGAGCTCACACCTGACGAGCCCAGTTTTCGGGATCATAACCTTTTATCTCGAAATCTGGGTGTAACAATAATTAATTAAAAATTATTAAACAAATATATTAGTAGTTAATTAGAAATTACTTTATTTTTTAAGTTTTGGTTTATTTTCTCTGTCATTAAATAAATAATTAAAAAAATTTAGTGTAAGTTGTTATAATAATTTGATTAACTTATGATATAATTTTATAATTATTTAAGTTAAGTAATTACTAATTTAATTTTAAAATTTATCAGTAATTATCAAATTAATAAGTTTAAAATATAATTAATAAAATAATGAATGAAAAAAATTAATAAAATTTATGTAATTATTAAAAAAATAGTCTAAAATTTAAATAATAATTAATTTGTAAAATTATTATTATTATTTCAAATTAAAAAAATTATGAATAATTAATTAATTAAATAATAAATTATTTTAAGAAAAATTATTATTTTGTTTATTAAATAATAATGTCCCTACAGGATCTCAGACGTCACATCCTAGGCATCGTTAGTTTTGGGACTCGTTTGGATCATCTTCGCAGTAGTCTCTACATGCCTATTACCCTTCACCACCAACACCACAGTTTTCTTCACCACCATTGTCGTGTCCTAACATTGGTGAAGATATTGACGTGTGTTGACGTCGTTTTTCGTCAACTTAGAAAAGAAGAGCAATTAAACAAAATATACCTAAGGAAACAAACAGTACAGACAGGATTTTTTACGTGGTTCAGCAGTTAAAATCTGCCTAGCCCACAAGTCTGTGTTATTCACTCTTTTGGGATTCTCCAAAAACTTTCTGGAAGCAAATATACAAAGTTTTCCCAGTACAAGTTTTTTTCGTCCCTACAAATAAATTGTTCCACTCTATTTATAGAGTAGTTTACCGAATCTCTTCCCATATATTTCGGGGAATTATTCTACAAATCAATTAAATAAATGCAATTAAATGCACACAGTTACTACGTACGCGTATATATCCCATGATATTTGGGATTTAATAACAGATTACATTTGATCTCTTAAACATAGGGATTTTACAACAATAAACATGTTCACACACATCTTGAGAGTTGGGACGCTAGGCTCACACGCCTTCGAGACTCCCGAGCTCGACACCTTGGTTCGCCTATGTTCTCAATGAGTAACGTTGTTGATATAATCCTCTCTGAGCTTACAACGCTCAAGCTCGAACCGTCTTACCTGATGACAGGAACTGAATCAAGAGATTTTTACAAGTGTTGAGCTATTGCTATTATGAGCTTCGAGCCTAACTCATGACCTCGGAACACCTCCGAAACTACGTAGTTTCCGAGTTCACTAATTCTGATGTTGTGACATTTACTTCTTAGCGAGACTGTCTTTGACTTTCTCATTAATGCTGATTACATGACGACTATGCTTATTTCGAGCTTACACCTCACAAGCCTAAATTTCGAGATCAAGATTTCCACTTTCGAAATCAGGGTGTAACATTTTCCCCCCTCAAAAGTATTAGTTCGAATCATATGAGAAGGAAACTTTTGAACTGCCACCTTCAAAAATCGGGCCACCTACTGCACTCGAGTGGGGCATGCGTCAGCCATAGATCGCTCAAACAAATTACTTGAGTACTTTTCCAACACGTCCACGTCTTTTCTCATTCAATTTTTTACCGCCATTGTCACGTTTGCCCCCCATCCATCAGATCACACTCAAGATCAAACCAAAGGCCCAGATATACTCGACCCTTGACATCCCACGGGGTCATATATATGAGCTCTCTCTCCTCCTTCATCATCTTCATTTTACATTCCAGTTTTCAGAGAAAAAGAAAAAAACCAGAGTCGTAAACTCTCCTTTCCTTTTTGCATGTTCTCCAAATCGAAGAGACATAACAACCTTGGCATTTTCGACTCCGTGAGAGCTTCCTTGTAACCGCTCCTACAGTCATCTATCTCACTATATCCACCAACCACCGTGTGTAAGTTTCTTGTTCTTTTATCTCTTCATGCATTTTTATGTTCTTCATCCTCATACGAATGCATTTTGTAGTTAGTAATTTTAGTCACACTTCATCCCCATATGAATGCATACTTTCGATTCAAAATATTTGACAACATAGTTCTAAATCCCAGATTTAGTGCAAAAAATACGAACATAGGGTGTTTTTTTCTTCATATTATAGGTAGTGTATCATGTAAGCCATGAAATGGGGGTTCTGAATTAGGGTTTTTAATTGCACAAATCCCAAAATCATCACCTTTTTGGGTAACTGTCAACTTTATCCCTGAAAATCCAGGATTCCTAAAATGAATCCAAACTTTCCCACTCTCGCATTGAGTATATGCTTGAAGCCCAAACTTTACAATAGTTTGAGGGATTGTCTTCGAATTCGATATGTTCTTTCGAGACCTCGGTCTCGATTGAGCTTACTCCATGATCTCGGGCTTTCGAGCTCGAATCCCCAAAACTATACTCTGATTTCTTGTATACCTAGCCCTCACCCTTTTCCTTCTTGCTAGATGTCACAGAACTCTGAGAATCAGTGGGGTTCAGTGCTCGCAATTCCTTATTCTCCATCAACTCTGAGTCCAGAGTCTCCCTTCACTCATAACCAACGACTGATACGCGAACACCACGTGAGGTGCGAACAAGAGGACATCCAAGTCTATTTCTGACATCAGTTTGACGAGGTCTAGGAAAGAAAAAGGAAAAAACTCCGGGTCGCGATTTATCCAGATTCGGACCCCAAGATTAGACCTATCCCACTCAATCCCAAACTCAATATCACTATTGCTTACAAGCCTGGTGCACTTTCCTTTTTGCTGATGGAGGACCCTTCAGATCGCCCCTCTACTTCTCGAGCTGCAACCATTCCTACCTCCAGGGAGGAATTCTTCGAGGCTGAGCATTATTGGGGCTCAGTCACTTCAACGGGCCAAATTTATGATATTCTAGCTTGCCATGGCCTAAAGCTCTCCGACATGCTGATGTGTCAACCTGCAACTCCGAATGAGCAGAGCTGTTACGCCCTGGGTGATGGCAGATCCGATAGCAAGATTAAGCTCGCAGCCTAGAGTCGCGAGCATATGAAGGCAGGGGCCCTACTGCCCCTGAAATACTTTTTAAAGGATTTTCTAGACTTTGTTGGGCTCACCCCATTCCAACTCCATACCAATTCTTATAGGGTTTTGTTTGCCCTCAAGTCCCTGTACCACGAGCAGAAGTGGGTAGGACCCTCACCTCAAGAGATCCTATATCTCTTTTGTTTGAAGAGCAACCCCTCTCGAGCTCGGGGAGGAGATGGCTTCTACTATTTGTTGAGCTACCCAAAGGAGAAGAAGATCTTCGAGGATATGCCGAACCATCCTCCAAACTTCAAACTGGCCTTCTTCTAGACGGACGACCTCGCTCCTTCAAAATTCTATTCATTCCAACAAATTCGTAAGTACTCATACATAGTCCTTTTCTTGCTCGATTAATGACTAAGCTCAAAATAATAACACATCCATTTCTTCAGCCAACTATCACCGTCCCACACCCACAGAGTCAATGGTGGAGCACAAGGTAACTCTGCTCCAATTGTCGTATGGTCGACAATCCTTATCCTATCTTCTCCATGAAGAACGGCTCTGAGCGTGTGGTCTCTTGGAGCAAGATCAGTCGACGGATGACACTGCCTACCGGAAGTACTTCAAGTGGGAGCATGTGCCACTTCCCATTGAGGAGCTCCCCCCAAGATGGAGGTCATTGAGCTTGCGGGCCTGTCCCTTTGTGGCTCACCGTCACGACAAACCCACCTCGAGAAATGAAGCCCAAGACAAGGCCTCGAGCTCAGGTGGTGGAGGTAAAGTAATACTTAGCTTGGCCATGTGGTCTCCTTCTATGCATAAGCACAAGCCTAACACTCTGATCCTATTCCCGGATTCTAGAGATAACTTTCATGTTTGGTCCTGGGTAGATCATAGGGTACATAGGTTTGATAGTTGGTTAGGCAAATTCCAAACTATGTATAGTTTAAACAAAGCTTGGGATAGGGTCGCTATTCAATATGGGACCAATGAATATAGAGACCTTTCGAGGCTATCCCCCATATATAGGAAAAGGACTCCTCCCGCATCCTTTGAAGATAGGGGGATTACTTGGTCGCCGAGCACAAGCTCAGGGGAGAGTATCAGTTAGGTTTCTTTTGACTTCAACCTTGTTTCTTTTTTTGTAGTTTTGGCTCGATCACTAATGTATGAATTGTGTATGTGCAAGCGACATGGAGTCTGATTTAGACAATGTACTCAACCATCGCTCGGGAGCCAAGCAGAGCAAGCGCCCGAGGGTGTCGCAAAGAGCGGGGCGCCCTTCCAAAATTTTGAAGAAATCCGAGGCAACACCTTCTGTCTCATACACTCATGGCCTGAGCCTTCCCACTGATCCAAACCCTGAGGTCAGAGTATCCACCTAGATCTCACTTCCCCCGCCTCCTCTTACAATCAAAACTTCTCAACTGACTGCTCCAGCTCCAAAAAGCAGGTTCCCACACGGGAACGCTTATTGTCGATTTCGACCCATGCCCCTGAGTATGTGATCGACAACGCTGCAGGGACACACGGAGCCAGTCTAGGCTCGGATGTACTATCCCGAGTTGGCCAAAGTTTCAACAACCTTGGCGCCCCTCAATGGCAGTTCCTCACTTCCTGTCGAGACAACAATACCCTTTATGACAAGGGCAGCGAGCTCCTCACCTCGGTAAGTCCTTTTACTCTGTCATGTTGCTCATTCAGACGTATCCTGTATGTTTACTAACCCATTTTTATTTGTGTATAGGCTTTTTCCGGGTTTGCTCAGCTTAATTACAAGCTGGACAACGAAGTTCAGTCAAGCCTATCCTATGCTCAGGAGGCAAAGAACCTTCAGATAAAGCTCGCAGACGAGCTTAAGGCTGCGAAGTTGACAATGTCTGAGCTCAAGTCAAAGCTGGAGGCTAAGGATTCTGAAATCAAAGAAAGAGACTCCAGAATCAAGGAGCTTTAAGAGCTTAATGCCAAGCTCGAGAAGGAGAAGAAAGCCACCTTTAAGATAATCGAGGGTGAGAAGGCTCGCCTCCTCGAGGAGTTTGAGCAGAAGAAGGATCATGCTGTCGATATGGCCATGTACTGTATCTGGTCCAACAACACTGATCTCGACACAAGCTTTCTTGACAACCTCGAAGATGAATTCCTTAAGAGGTGGCAAGCTCGACTCGACGAGGAGGATGCCATGGACGAGGCAGAGGGGGCGGCGGAGAAATCTGGTGCTGCTGACGGGGATGTGCCTGCTTCATAGAAGCGAGGTCATGGGCTGCGTCCCATAAATATTTTGTAACACCTTTTATATTTTTGCCCTTGGGTCAAAGACAATACATAGCTCGTTTTAGGGCTATTTTATGCTTATTTAAATAGTAATTTTAATCTTTGTGCACGCAATTTTCTTGCTCAGAAACTTTTATGCATTTGATTTTACATTCAGCTTTTACTTTAATATTTTTGCTTTACATTTCTGGATCGAAATACTTCAAGCATTTCATACTAAAGGTTTGATTTTATGTTCGTTTATTCGTACAAACACACTTGTTGGATTTAAGCTCGAGTTTCAATGCATTCATGCACAGTTTACTCGATATATCCATGTCCTACCTCGTCATTGTCAAGGTCAGAATTTACTTTTACCATGCACTCAAAAGTACTTATATGGAATGTAATCTTAGTTGTTTAGTTATTTTTTTCTCCTCTAGTCACTTTTTCTCATCCTCGAGGTTGTGACGTCGAAACTAATTTTTGCAAGACTTTCTAGCCTCAGACTTGACTTAATTCAAAGTAGGTTTATTTACATTCCAAATTTTTGTCGATTAGTTTTAGCTGGTTTGTTCCAAACTTATTTAGCTCGCGTGCTAGGTTACTAATCCTTACACTTATAACTTTTATAGTCTAGTTATGACCAGACTATTTTAGCTCGTGAACCTGGTTATATCCAGATAGATTTAGCACGCGTGTTTGGTTATTAATCCATACACTTATAACTTTTATAGTCTAGTTATGACCAGACTATCTTAGCTCACGAATCTGGTTATATCCAGATAGCTTTAGCTTGCATTTTTGGTTATTAATCCATACACTTATAACTTTTATAGTCTGGTTATGACCAGACTATTTTAGCTCGCGAATCTGGTTATATCCAGATAGCTTTAGCTCGTGTGTACACTTATAACTTTTATGTCAGGTTAATGATCCAGACGTTATTAATTTACGTGTATACTTAAAACTTTTTATGTCGGGTTAATGATCCAGACATTTTTATTTTATGTTATTTATTTTTTCAAACTTATGGTATGATTGTATACCAATGATGCCCCCTTAATATCCTATCAGTGTGACCATAGGTTATTGAATTAAGAGGGTTTGCAAAAAATACAACATAGAATAAAGAAAATAATTTTTTGAGCAAAGTTTAACATTTTATTAGCAAAAGGTCTGAAAAATAAACAAGCTTGGTTACAACAAAACATCCTTCCTACATTATTGGTAATAAGGTCGTAGATGTTCACCCTTCCAAGCTCGTGACACCAACTCTCTGTTTAGTCTCGCCAATTTGTACACCCCAGGCCAGATTATAGACTCAATTTGGTAAGTTCTTTCATAGTTAGGTCCGAGTACTCCAGCAGATGGGTCTCGTGTAGCCAAAAATACACGCCTTAATACCATATCTCCCAATCTGAATTTTCTATCTCAAACCCTCTTGTTGAAATATCTGGTAGCTCGTTGCTGATATGCAACATTTTTTAATTGAGCTTCATCTCGTTTTTCTTCAATGAGGTCTAGACTTTCTTCGAGCTGGGATTGGTTCGAGGCCTGATTGTAGGCATTACTCCGTATTGTAGGTATTTCGACTTCAATTGGCAACATGGCCTCACTTACATATGTTAGGAAGAAAGGAGTATGCCCTGTTGAAGTTTGAGCTGTGGTTCGATAAGCCCACAAAACCTGAGGTAACTCCTCGGGCCACCTTCCTTTTGCCTCCTCCAACCTTTTCTTTATGGAGATTTTTAGGGTTTTGTTGACTGCTTCGACCTAGCCATTTGATTGGGGATGAGCAATGGAGGAGAAGCTTTTTCTCGCAGAAATGGGTAAACAGGTCACTGTCGAACTGGGTACCATTGTCTGATACTATCCTCCTAGGCATCCCATATTGGTAGATGATATTCTTGACCACAAAGTCTAATATTTTTTTTGAGGTAATAGTGGCCAGGGGTTTAGCCTCGGTCCATTTTGTGACATAATCGACAGTGACCACTTCACTCCGCTTTTGCCTGTTGGTAGCGATCTATAAGGTCGATTCCCCACACCGCAAATGGCCATGGGGAGGTCAGCATGATGAGTTCAGTAGGTGGAGCTCATGGAATTGAGGCAAAGCGCTGGCACTTATCACATCTTTTGACATATTCGAACGCATCCGCGCTGACCGTGGGCCAGAAATATCCTTGTCTTATCATCTTTTTAGATAAACTATGCCCCCCAAGTGTGATCTCCACAAAATCCTTCATGAATTTCTTCCAGAATTTTTGTTGCCTCAGGTGGAGTTACACATCGGAGTAATGGCATAGAATACCCCATTCGATACAACCTTCCTTCCACAATAGTGTACCTCGGGATCTGATACATCAGTTTCCGAGCCTTGTTCCGTTATGCTGGGAGAATTATGGTTTCAAGGTAATTGATTATTGGGGTCATCCAAGTAGGCTGAGAGTCGACCATGCATACGTATTTTTCGTCGGGCTCGTTGATACTGGGAGTCGATAGAAATTCTATCGGGACCACGTTCAACGTATCAACCTTGTTGGTGGTAGCGAGCCTAGCCAACGCGTCTGCATTCAAATTTTGTTCTCGGGGAACTTGTTCTATAGCGTAGAATTCAAACTGTGTGAGCGCAGCTCTGGCTTTATCTAGGTACGCAGCCATTTTTATGCCACGAGCCTGATATTCCCCCAAAACTTAGTTAACCACCAATTGTGAGTCACTATAGCAGTTTATAGCCTTTGCTTTGAGTTCCTTGGCTATTTGAAGTCCTACTAGTAATGCTTCGTATTCAGCCTCGTTATTTAATGCCTCAATGTTGAACCTTAAGACTAAGTGGAATCAATTTCCCACTGGGGTGATTAGCATAATGCTAGCCCTAGATCCATGTTCGTTGGAGGATTCGTCGACGTAAAGTTTCCACAGCTCGCGAGCTGGGGTTACAACTTCATTGTTAGAAACTCCAATACACTCGACAATGAAATTTGTCAGGGCCTGTCCCTTGATGGTCGTTCTCGGGTGATATATAATCTCGAATTGTCCGAGTTCAACAGCCCACTTTAACAATCTTCCAGAGGCTTCTAGTTTAGACAAAACTTGTCGTAGTGGCTGGTTAGTTAGCACATGAATAGGGTGTGCTTGGAAATAAGGTCAGAGTTTTCGAGATGAGTGGATCAGGCAGAGTGCCAGTTTTTCCATTAACGGGTATCTCGATTATACCCCTAGTAACATTTTGCTGACATAGTACACTGGTTTTTGTATCTTCTTTTCTTCTCGAACGAGCACAGCACTAATGGCATAATCGGTTGTAGTGAGGTATAAATACAAGATTTCTCCCGTGATAGGTTTCGACAAGATTGGTGGTTCGGCGAGGGGCTTCCTCAGGTTTTGGAACGCAAGCTCGCATTCCTCCTACCACTCGAATTTTTTGTCCCCTCTTAAAAGGTTGAAAAAAGGGAAGACAACAGTCAAAATAAACCTACTTAGTGCCGCCATCCGTCCAGTTAAGCTCTGGACATCCTTATGCTTTTGAGGTGAGGGATATCAATCAATGCCTGGATCTTGTCCGAATTAACCTCTATTCCTCGTGCATTTACTATAAATCCCAAAATCTTTCCCGAAGACACTCCGAAATAGCACTTTTGTGGGTTAAGTTTCATGTTATACTCTCGAAGCACAGTAAAGCATTCGGCGAGATCATCCACATGGTTATTGTTATGTTTGGAATTGATAAGCATGTCGTCAACTTAAACTTCCATTTTATTCCGTATCTATTCGGAAAACATCCTGTTCACCAGCCTTTGGTATGTGGCTCCAGCGTTTTTGAGCCTGAAAGGCATGACATTGTAGTAGTATAACCCTTTATCGGTTACAAAGCTCGTATGTTCTTAGTCTGGCAGGTGCATGGCAATCTGGTTATATCCAGAATAAGCATCCATGAATGACATGGTGCCGTGACCTGTCGTGGCATCTACGAGCTGATCTATCCGAGGTAGGGGAAACAGTCTTTAATGCATGCCTTGTTAAGGTCTGAGTAGTCGATATAGGTTTGCCATTTACTGTTGGGCTTCGAAACCAACACTAGATTGGCAATCCAATCAGGATAGAAGGCATCTCATATGAATTGATTTGCCGTTAACCTGTCGAATTCTTCTTTAAGGGCCTTCTTTCTATCATCGTCCAGGAGTCTTTGTTTTTATTGCTTTGGAGGGAAGCTTTTGTCAATGTTAAACGCGTGGCTCAAGACATTTAGACTGATTCCCACCATGTCTGAGTGTGACCATGCGAATACATCCTAGTTTTCTTTTAAAAAGCAGATTAATTGTTATTTCGCTTCTTTTGAAAGATTCTTACCCACCTTCACAGTCTTCGTGGGATCTACTTCTTCGAGTTTGACCTCCTCGAGCTCTTTCAGAGGTTCGAGGTTCGAGGTCAGCCCTTTCTTCTATTCTGGGGTAGATTTCTTCATCTATCTCGAAGATCGTCCCATCTTTGTTTTGAATAACCACAAGTGTTTGTGCACTAGTTTGCTTCTTTCCCCTTATGGAGATGTTGTAACACTTCCTTCCCGCAAGCTGGTCCCCTCAACGTCCCGATGCCACTAGAAGTCGGGAACTTGATGGCCAAATGCCTAACAGAGGATATTGCCCCCAGCCCAACTAGGGCAGGTCTCTCGAGCAGTGCATTGTAGGCTGATGGGAGGTCCACCACAACAAACTCCATCATCTTGGTTACTGAGATTGGATTGTCTCCCAAGGTCATGGGGAGCTCAATGGATCCCATACAGGCAATCCCTTCTCCTGAAAAATGGTACAATGCTGTTGCACACGCTTTTAGGTCACGAAGTGTGAGTCCCATCTTTTCTAGAGTGGCTTTATAAAGGATATTCACCGAACACACATTATCAATAAGGACTCGGCTTACCCTCTTGTTCGCGAGTTGGAGAGTTATGACCATAGGGTAATTATGGGGAAACTGGACGTGTGACGCGTCCTCTTCAGTAAATGTTATGGGTTGAGTCTCACCCCTCTGCTGTTTTGGAGCTTGTAACTCGGGTTCGTAGGGAGATCCGTCTCCAGTCTTGAGCTCATTCACGTATCTCTTTTGGGTGTTCCTGCCTGATCCTACAATATGAGGTCTCCCTGAGATGGTTATTACATCCTCTCCATCAATCAGAGGGGGTCGCTCGTCCTCCCGAGCTCGGGAGTTATTGTTCTGGGAAAGTTGTGCAGCTGCTGCCCTTTGGCTTGTCAAAGCTTGATTGGTATTTCGGTACCTGACGTACTATCCGAAATATCCCCTCGAGATCAAGCCTTCGATCTCATCTTTCAGTTGTCGACATTCATCGGTTGTGTGTCCAATATCTCTATGGAATCTACAATATTTATTTGGATCCTTTTTTTCCTTTTGGTTCCTCATGGGGTCAGGTCATCTGAACGCGACCTGGTTCTCATTAGCCAGGTAAATATTCTCTTGAGACTCGTTGAGCTCGGTATACACTTTGTATACGGAGAAATATTTGTCCCATTTCTTCTTCTTCCCTCCATCAGCCTCGGTGTTATTCCCTTCGCTCTTCTTCCTTTTAGAAGGGCTGTCCCCAGAGGGTTTTGAAGTTGTTGAGGCCACTGAGGTTGAGGTAGAGTTTACATTTGTCATTGTAGTTATGGGCTGAGAGGTCATGTTCAGTGCTGACCTCGCCTCTTCTACATTGACAAACCTATGGGCCCTCCGATTAAACTCGGTTAGCGACCTGATAGGTTTCCTTTGTAAGTCTTCCCAAAGGGGACTTCCTTGCAGTATACCTGCCCTAACAGCCATCAGGTGACCGCTATCATCGACATCTCAAGCTCGGGCCACCTCTAGATTAAACCTTGTGAGGTAACTCTTCAATGACTCATTTTGTTGTTGTCAGACATTTGTCAAGGCTTAGGCCTTAGGCATGATGCTAATCATAGCCTTAAATTGCTTCTTGAAGTCTCTAGATAACTGATCCCAAGATGAGATCGAATGCCTTTTATACTTTTCAAACCAGTTTTTTGCCGGTCCCGTGAGTGTGCCAGGGAACAACATACATCTGAGCTCGTACCCAACATTGCTAGCTCGCATGATGGTGTTAAAGGTACTTAAATGACTATACGGGTCTGAGTTTCCGTCAAATGGTGGGACATGAGGTATCATGAACCCCTGAGGGAACGAAGTGTTGGAGATATGTGGGGCAAAAGGCTCAAGCTCTTCCTCAGATTCTTCAGCCTTGTCCCTATTGCGCTCGTTCTATAAGAGTCTGAATGCTCTTTCTAATTGGTCAATCATTTCCTGGACTAAATCAAATGGAGGTTAAGCCTGGACCTGAGGGGGCTGCTTATCGTTAATAAAAACTCCAGCTCCCTATCTTGGTATAGGGTTATACCCTGACTATTTGCGGCCATTCAGATGGTCGTGCAGATCAGGGTTTGGGGGACTATCTCGACCCCGATTTTGGTTTAGATGATCCCGCAGATCGGGGTTATTCCCTCGATTCCTTGTATGCCTTGGTTCCGTGTTATAAATGCTCACAGACCGAGTGTAATCTGAGCTTTCACTCACATAACTCGTAGCCCTTTTTGGATATGTGGCTTGATGATTACGAGGTGGGTCTCCTGCTGGCCTCCTTGTCCCAGTAGTCTGTGATCTTGACATTTGGCTTTCCGAAGGCTGATGAGCCCTGAGATCTCGGGTAGCCTCTCTTTCGTTCCCCTGTACAGGCCTAGCCCGTCGATTTCCATCTTGATGTGCAGGCCTTGGAACCTCTTGGACTGGTGAGGGGTGCCTTATCGGTGATGGTGGATGCCTTATGGGTAATGGTGGCTGTCTCCCATTGCCGGGCCTAGACGGTCTAGAGTTTGCCCGGTCACGCTCCATGTTGTTTTGCGTTGCATCAGGATTTGGGTTCCAAGCCACCGTGGGGCCTTGGTTATTACCCGTTCATGCTGGTACTTCTGCAGTCGGGTTGGCAGTAGCCTCAGCTCAGTTATTCTTCTGGGGGCCTTGGTTGAGCTTGCTGAGACGATGGTGGCAGCACTTGCTCCGCCCTTCTGGTGGTCGTGCTCCCACGGGGACGTCCCATAGGCCTCTGAGGAGGTGCCTGGGCATTAGCAGCCTGTCTGGCTAAGGGTTGTGGCTAAGTACAAACGACTCAGGATTTTGTTCACATCTCATGGATTTTGACCTGGTTTTTCTTCCTCGAAGTGTGTTGTCCTCAAAGGAATACCTTAGGTCTATCCTTGCATTACTTGGATTTTTCCGACGCTGGGAATTTTCCCAGGTCTTAGCTTAGGGGTCATATGACGCTTAGGTTGCTTCGCTCATTGACTAGCTTAGCTTCCTAGGTCATTGACTCCCAGTTCTAGGATTAACCTTACGGTGCTCAAGATTTGGAAACTCGAGGCTTTGGGCCCGAGTACGAATGACTCAGGCTTCCTTTCGCATCTCGAGATTTAGAACTTGGTCATAGCTCCTCAAGCTCGATGTCCTTGAGAGGTAACCCAAGTTCGCTCTTGAACTTGGTCATAGCTCCCTAACTTTTTCTATTCTCTGGGTATTGACACTAGGCCTACTCCACTGACAACAAGCTTAGTTTCCTAGGTACTCCTCCATGAGACACTATACTCTACGAAGTTTTCCTAACCCCATGTCCCCCATATGATCGGAAACTAATCTGCATTCACTTGTCCAGGCCAGCGAGTGGGTGCTCTAGGGGTGTTCGTGATGCGGGTGGTGCGATTTTTTGCCAATTTTTTTAACCAAACTGCACATGCGGTTTGAGCATTTTCCCAAACCGCAGCCACACCGCATGGACCCTCAAACTGCACTACAAATATGTGGTGTGGTGCGGTGCAGTTTGGGCAATTTATAGGTACGCCAATTTGTTTATCATTAACATTAGAATAAAAAATTTAGCAAATAATCTAATCAAGTTTCATACAACAAACTTATAAATTTTCAACAACATCATAAAAACATAACAAACTAATAATGATGCAACAAATAATAATAACACAATAAACTAAAAAAAAACTTTTAGAAAGATAATAAAATACAACAAACTAATAATGTTTCGACAAACAATAATATATTATATAACAACTCTAACTTTCAGCTCCATCTTCTAGCAACCTATTCAGGGTTCACAATTTCAGATGTACTTGTTGAGTTATCTACAAAATGAAGAGAAAATATACATTAGATAGTAATGATTTGAAGAAAAAAAATACAAATTAACAATAGTAAATATATTTACCTGAATCAAAACATTGAAATGCTTCTATCTCCTCTAATATTAAACTCATATATAATGGCATAGAAGAAGATCTCAACCAATTCTGACAACATATCAAAGCTTGTACCATGGTAGGTCTCAAAGAACTTCTAAAGGAATCAAGCACCCTCCCTCCAGTGGTAAAAGTAGACTCGGAAGCTACTATTGAAACTTAAATAGCAAGAACATCACGAGCCATCTCTGCCAAGATAGGATATTTTGATGAATTCATTTTCCACCATACCAAGATATCAAAGTCCTTGTTTTTTCTATCCTCATTGCGTTCTACAAAGTACCTATCAAGCTCATTTTTCATATCTAAAGCATCATCTTCATCACACTCTTTATCAAAATCAAATTCAAACATGTTAACAGAATCATCGTCATCTGAATCCACCATTGAGACTTTTTCTTGAATGGATGACCCGCTTTGATTATTACTAACTTCTGGATTTTTCAATTTGAGTTCATTAGAATAGTGGCTAACCAGCTTTGAAAAACAACTCTTCACAGACATAATGATAGTATTAACTTCATCCTCACTATATAGTTTCTTCAAACAACATGTTACAAATTTCAGCTTGTACCTAGGATCAAGAACAACAACCACATAAAGAAGCAGATTTTGTTTTTCAATATAACCCCAATACTTGTCAAATTTGATCTTCATCCTAGTAGCCATATCCTTCAACATTGATTTGTCACTTAAACACCATTTCATTAGTTTCCCACGTATTAAACACATTTCATGAAAATATGAATTAGAAGTAACAAACAAAGAGGCACTAAATTTTAGGGTAGCTTCATAAAATACTTTCAAAAACCTACAAAAAGTCACACAATTCTCCCAATCTTTAGAATTTGGTGGCCCCACTAATTTCCTCCCATTCCTATCTTTGTCACAAAAATAATGCATATAAAAACCATCTTCTTCTTCTAACAATTTGAAAGCATCGACATACTTTAATGCATGATCCAACCTCATAAAGATAGAGTTCCACCTTGTTGGCACATCCAAGCAAACAAGAGCCTTCTCCTCTTTAGAAGTATTTTTCACACAACTTTGAAATCTTGCCAACCTAGAGGGAGAAGCTCTAACATATCTAACTGCATTA
Organism: Humulus lupulus; assembly: GCF_963169125.1. Taxonomy (NCBI): domain Eukaryota; kingdom Viridiplantae; phylum Streptophyta; class Magnoliopsida; order Rosales; family Cannabaceae; genus Humulus; species Humulus lupulus. The sequence continues at coordinate 194,097,159 of NC_084802.1, forward strand.
CGAACAACTGCAATAGATTCATCAAAATCTTTCAATCCATCACCCACAATTAAATTAAGAATATGAGTCGAACACCTCATATGCAAGAATTCTCCATCACAAACAACATTTTTCCAAATTTTCAATCTTTTCTTAATGTGAATAATAGCCACATTATTAGAGGATGCATTATCAACTGTGATTGCAAATACCCTATTGATACCCCAATCTCTTAAATATGTCTTAATTGCTTTGCCTATTGTCTCTCATTTGTGATTAGCAATTTGACAAAAATTCAAAATCCTCTTTTGCATTTTCCACTCATGATCTATAAAGTGTGATGTCAATACCATATAACAAACATTTTGAAGGGAAGTCCATGTGTAGGTGGTTAAGGAAACTCTTTGTGAATTTTTAATAAAGTAATCCCTCAATTTTTTCTTCTCATCATTATACAACTTCATAATATCCCTAGCAATTGTAATGCGTGAAGGAGGAACAAACTTAGGGCATGCAACACTACAAAATAATTTAAAACCTTCTTGCTCCACAAACCTAAAAGATAATTCGTCACTGATAATCATTTTTGCACACGCAAGCCTACAATTAGATTGACTAAATCCCACAGCCACCAAATTACTACCTCCTAACCTTTCAGACCCATTACAAATTTTCTTTTGAAAACACAAAGTTTTTTGCTTTTTATCCTCCAATCTAAATGGATATTTTGGACACTGATTCATCAAATGACTCCTAATGGTACTAGTTCCATATTTTCTATGACCACCAGCATAATCCTTGTTACAATAATTACAAATAGCTCTAGGATCATTTGGGTCATCTTCATTTGCAATAAAATGCTCCCAAACATTGAGGTTTGCCCAGAAGTTTTAGAAGTATTACTAGAATCAGGAGTATGGGACTGGTCTTCGCTTGTTTGGGTGATGGGAGTATCAACAGATTGTGAACTTTGCTCCATCTAAAAAAACAAAATAGAATAAAACATTTAATATTAAAGTTAAAAAAGTTATTAATAAAAAATAATAAATTTTGTCTAAATATATATATATATATCTATTTATAATTCTTTATTTCATATCATAGTAAGACAAAGTCAAAAGTTGTTTAATTTAAACATATTATATATAAGTTATATAACATATTATATATAGTAAGACAAAGTCACAAGCTCCTGAACTTCATCTGCCTGTGCAGTAGCAGATATATATCATTTCAAAAATCAAAATAATATATACATATATTTAAGTATATGATACAACCATAATCTTTAATTTAAACATATTATACATATATATACATATATACCTGCTCGTTAACCTTAATCTGTGGAGCAACAACTTGACGAATGTCTTGGAGCTCCTTGGCGGTGGCGACGACAACAACAAACAGTGAAGTGGGAGAAGGAGAGTAGTGGTAAGGACATGCGCTGTTATGACTTGCGAAGAGGGAGAAAGCAAGCGATGGTGACTCGGTGAGATTGAGTTGTGAAGAGGGAGAAAAAGAAGGACAAAGAGAAGCCAAAAGTTGCAGAGGATGGTGAGGCTGAGAGTGAAGAAGGTTAGTCGTGCTTGAGGAGGGAGTAGGAGAGTGTTGGTTAAGACTAAGAGACGAAGTGAAAAGAGAGAGATTGTGATTTTGAGACTTTGTTTTCAGTAATAAGATTAAGATGTTGCCTTAACAATAATGGGCTTGGATGTAATTGTAAACATATATGGGTTGGGCTAGTGTGATATAAATAAAAACTATATTTAGAAAATTGGTATTTTTTAAAGTGCGGTGCGGTTTGAACTGCATTAATTAATTTCTAAACCACAAACCGCACTGCGCGGTTTGGAAAATATTCTAACCGCAACCACACCGTGAAATGTTTCAAACCACATTTTGTGGTGTAGTGTGGGCAGTTTATGCGGTGTGGGCAGTTTGATCAACACCCCTAACTAATCATATCACTAATAATACCGGTGGAGATGCTAAGCATTCTAGGTGTGGGGTATTAGCTCCCCACTCAGTCGGGCCAACTTGTATGTCCCTAGACATACAATGCTCTCGACAGGCCTTCCAAGTTAAGGCCCAACACTCCAGCACCAGGATCTCAGGTGGCTAAGAATACTCTTCATGACACCAAATCTCCAACCCCAAATTTTCTATCCTTTACTTTAGAGTTAAAGTATCAGGTCACTTTCTACTGGTAGGACGTTACTCGAAGATGAGAAGTTTCACAGAGCTCCTTCACGAGTTCCAGAGACTCTTGGAGTAAAGTATGGTTTGTGGTCGGATCATACGAATCCTATCAGTGTGTGGAGATTGCTGCCTCAACTGGGAGCATAGCCTCTTACCCGGAGGGCATGGAGAAAGGTGAGTGACTGATGGAGGTCCTGGCAGTGGTGCGGTAACTCCACAATACCTTGGGCAGCTCCTCGGGTAATGCGTCTTTCGCCTATTCCAACCTTTTCTTCAAAGTGGCTTTAAGTGTCTTGTTGACTGCTTCCATCTGTCCATTTTCCTGCGGGTGGGCTACATGGGAGAAGCTCTTCATAACTCTATGCCATTGACTAAAATTCGTGAACAACTGTAATGCCCCGACTATTTTTAAGACCTCAGACCTTTAAAACTACTAAGACATAGCTACTACTTTGATACAAACATAAGAAATAACATAGCTTTATTTAAAGCCCAAATATTGTATCAAATACAAAATAATGTATTAATATAAAATATGGTATGGGATCCCATTATTATAAAACATAAACATAAACTTTAATTTGTTTAAATACTAATTGTGGAATTACATCAAAACATAATTTAAAAGACTTAAAAATAACGTCATCCTCGATCAACACGCAGTCCATTCAATCCATTCATCGTCAACACACAAGCCAAGCCTCCATGAATCTTTCCGCCTTCCATAATCATTTTCCTGCATCAAGCTAAACATAAAGGAATGAGCCTAATGCCCAGCAAGGAAAATCTACTAACACATAAATCATAAACATTAGGCTTTATCATAAACATACACTATAAAACATGTGACTATAAAAACGTATATTATATAAGACTACAATATTAATGGCCATTAACTCATTAACATGGCATGTGATAAACCATCTAGGTCCTCTATCTACTAATCGAGGTAGGTTAGATCACATGGCAGTATATGATAACCCATCTAGGTCCTCTGTCTACTAATCGAGATAGGGTAAATCATAACTCTAAACCATAAAAATGATAAAAATTCTTGGGGCTTGCTATCTAAGCAAGTCATATGCCCAATGACTATAAAACATATTTATACATATACATATTATAGCATAAAACATATCATAACATAAACTTATAAGCACATATAATCTATCCTATTTTCCTTACCAAAAACCGGGATTTTTGAGAACAAGAGCGGGATTGGAACACTCCTAAAAACCAACAGTAAAACCATGAGTATTTCTAAAGAATGAAGATGAAAAGAGAACTAAACCATCAAGAAGAAACTTACCAAAAAGAACCTTAAGTTTCAAGAAACTTAAACACCTAATCAAGAATCATAAACAAGAGTTAGGATCTGAAAGAAAGAAAATAAGGAAAACTAAAGAACCTTAAAGGATTGAACTTAAGGATAAGAATACCTTGGTTGATCTTATGACTTGATCTAAACCTCGATACCGAAATCTCACTATATCTCACTTCCCAAGTGTTTAGAAAAGCTTAGATTGAAAAAGCTTTTAACCCAAAACCCAAGTGTTTCTCTCTATAATAACACTAGTAACTTGGAGGCTCTGAAGACTGCTTGAAGAATGAAGAAAATGGCTGAGTGCTAGGTCCTATTTATAGAGTTTAAGGAGTGAAACTAACCCCTTTTAATTTGAATAAATAAATTAATATAAAATGAAAAATATTTGAATTTTCGTTCAACAGACGCCCAGAACTCGGTAAAAATCATTCAAAGGCAGGTCTAAGTGGTTAAGGCTATTTTTAAAATTAAAATCACAAACTTAAAAAAAAAAAAAAGAGTTGGAGTCAATATATCGCTCCCTATATGCGATATATCGCCTCCCCCATATTCCCGAGCCCCGTTCAATCACTCGTGCAAAGTTGACTTGTTTTCCGTATCTTTCGTAGGCGATATATCGGCCCCTATAGTTGCGATATATCGGCATACATTGATATATCAAACAAATATTTGCACTTTTTCAGCCTATTTTGAAATGATAAAACAACTTTGACTAAGTCTAAACGTGATCCTAACAGTTTCTGGAAGGTTCTAGAGCTTCTAGATCTTTCTTTTATTTAAAGTATTCATCAAAAATACTTAAATCCTTAATAAACATGATTATGACAAGTGTCATGCTCTTAATAATTGTATCTAAACCTTAGGTTATAATAAATATATTTCTAGAACCAACAATATTAATCAAACCTTATGTTATAATTAATATTCTTAAAATATAGGTTAAACTTATAAAATCCATAACTGTTGCTATGAGTGTCCAACTAAGTCCCGGCTTGAACCAAAATCCACGGAAACTAACATACTACAAACTATTACTAACTACTACTACTACTATCTAGTTAAGTAAAATTTTAGGACACTAAAATTCGCCCCTACCAACAAGAATTTCATCCCCGAAATTTACTTACCAAACAATTCCGGATAACGTGCTAACATGTCTCCCTCCAACTCCCATGTTGCCCACCGTTCAGAACTATTACTCCATAGGACCTTGACTATCAGAATATTATTAGACCGCAATTCCTTCATCCCTTTATCTAGGATGCTAACCGGTCGTTCCTCGTAACTCAAGTCTTTCTGGAGTGCTATCGTATCGTACTAGAGGATGTGAGATGGGTCTGACACATAACTATGCAGCATCGAGATGTGGAACACATTGTGGCTATCTTCTAGAGCTGGCGGTAGGGCTAATCTATATGCAATTGTTCCCACCTTGTCCAATATCTCAAAAGGACCTATAAACTTGGGACTAAGCTTGCATTTCTTCCCAAACCGCTTCACACCTTTCATAGGAGATATCTTTAAGAAAACTTGATCTCCGACTTTGAATTCCACATCACGTCGCTTGGCATCCGCATAACTTTTCTGACGGCTCTGAGCAGCGAGCATACACTTTTTAATCAGCGCTACTGCATCCTGAGCCTCTCTAACAGCTTCGGGTCCAAGAAGTTTCCTTTCTCCTACCTTATCCCAATGTAACGGCGATCGACACCTCCTTCCATAAAGCAACTCATAGGGTGCCATCCCGATTGTTGACTGGTAGCTATTGTTGTAGGAGAATTCTATTAGTGTCAAATACTTACTCCATGATCCTCCGAAATCGAGTACACAAGCGCGCAACATATCTTCTAAAATTTGTATGGTACGCTCGGATGGACTATCGGTCTAAGGATGAAATGTTGTACTGAGACTTAACTTGGTACCCATGGCTTGCTGCAAGCTTCCCGAAAATCTCGATGTAAATACTGATCCTCTATCAGACACTATGGTCTTAGGGATTCCATGCAGTCGTACTATTTCTTGAACATAAATGTCTGCGTACTGGTCGACTGTGTACGTAGTATTGACAGGCAGGAAGTGAGCTGACTTGGTTAGTCTATCTACTACTACCCAAGCTAAGTCATGTTGCTTCCTATCATCACGGATAGTACGAGGCGTACCGATCAAAATTGAGGACGTAGAACTAGAAGGAGACTTGATAGAGCTAGAGATTAAAGACTTCGACGTAATACTGGGCATGGATTGGCTAGCAAGGCTTGGTGCAACCATCGACTGTAGACGCAAGCAAGTGACATTCGAGACTCCTGACGACTTACCAGGGTTGTCGCCGACTCGGGAAATTGACTTCACAATCGAACTAGTATCGGGCACCGAGCCTATCTCAAAGGCATCATACCGAATGGCACCAATCAAACTCAAGGAGTTGAAGATGCAGTTACAAGAACTCTTAGACTTGGGTTTTATTAGACCAAGCCATTCACCATGGGGAGCACCGGTTCTATTTGTGAAGAAGAAGGATGGAAGCATGCGGATGTGTATAGATTACCGCGAGTTGAACAAGGTGACAATTAAGAATAAGTACCCGCTACCTCAGATTGATGACTTGTTTGATCAACTTCGAGGAGCGACTGTGTTTTCCAAGATTGATCTACGATCCTGGTATCACTAGCTCAAGGTACGAGAATATGATATTCCCAAAATAGCTTTTAGAACACGATATGGACATTACGAGTTTCTAGTTATGTCGTTTGGTCTTACCAACGCTCCAACCACATTTATGGATTTAATGAATCAGGTCTTCAAGGATTACTTGGACAAATTCGTCGTAGTGTTCATCGACGAAGCTGAGCACGAGGAACATTTAAGAATGACCATGTCGCGACTAAAGGAGCATCAACTTTACGCCAAGTTCAAGAAGTGCGAATTTTGGCTTTCACAAGTAGCATTCCTCGGCCACATAGTATCCAAGGACGGAGTTGCTGTAGACCCAACTAAGGTAAAGGCTGTGAAGGATTGGCCAAGACCTAAGAATGCGTCAGAGGTTAGAAGTTATCTCAGGCTAGTAAGCTATTATCGGAGGTTTGTAGAAGGCTTTTCCAAGATAGCCACTCTGCTTACCAACCTGACCTGGAAACAGCAAAAGTTCAGCTAGACAGACAGATGTGAAGAGAGCTTCCAGTTGCTTAAAGATAAGCTATGCTCAACACCAGTACTTTGTGTACCGACACCCAACGACAAGTTTGTAGTCTATTGTAATGCGTCAAAGCAAGGTTTGGGTTGTGTGCTAATGCAGAATGACAAAGTAATAGCCTATGCCTCAAGGCAACTAAAGGAATATGAGCAACACTATCCAACGCATGACATTGAGTTGGCAGCGGTGGTCTTGGCATTGAAAATATGGCGTTGTTATCTTTATGGGGAACGGTGTGAGATTTATACGAACCAAAAAAACTTAAAGTATTTCTTCACACAAAAGGAGCTCAACATGAGGCAGTGTAGGTGGTTAGAACTAGTAAAGGATTATGACCGCGAAATCCTATACCACCCGGGAAAAGCAAACGTAATTGGTTCCATGTACCGAGCTGGGTAAGGCGCATAGTTCGCCATTGGCCATCCCCCATAAGGACCTACTTGATGGGGTGCTTGAGCTATTTGCTGAGGCTGCGATTGCAGCTGAGGCTGTGGCTGAGCCTGTTGTCGTTGTTGCTGCAGTAATTCTTCCACTTGTTGCCGTAGTCGGACAATCTTAGCGGTGTTGTCAACCGGAGGTGGGGATGCACTTCTATTAGCAGCAGCATTGGTAACACGTGCTCCCCTTCTTCAGACTGGAGGGACTTCACTAGTCTCATTAGCGGTGTTGGAGGCATTGTCATTTGTGCGTGCAGACCTTCTAAGCGACATCTTTAGTGGAGTTCTAACAGTTGAGAAAACACATATTATAACTTACCCTAATGGGCTCTAAAGCAAAACTTAATCTAAGCAAACATAACTCGGACCTACTAGTTATGATTTCTTATAAAGAATTATGTAAGCCTTCTTCATAATTAGGGTGTGTTTCTATACTTAGAAAAATAAGCCATCTATATTACTTTCTAAGTCTGTTTCTAATCATCCTATATGACTTAATTCTCAGGATCGAAACTCGTTGTTGTTCCAAAGTTAACCATATTGAGGGAGAGCTGGGATTAGTAAAATCGTTCCCACTACTATGGCCCCCTAACTTTCAATATAGAGCCTGGTCCATTGATTCGTATCCACCCTCACTGAACTTGGTCATTATTTATTATGATTGTAAGAAAAAAAATCAAACTCATACATGTCATTCAAAAATAACAATAATATTCATTTTGAAAAAGGTTTTCACCAAGTATAATCATAAATGCAGAGATAATAAATAAATAAATAAACAAACTAAACTAAACTAACATAACTAGGGTGAATATAAAAAAATCAGGATCTTCTACATCTGACCCTTCATCTAACATATTATCATCTATCTCCTCATAATCATCATTATCTTGAGCCTCAAAATTGCCTAGGGGAAGATTCATAAAGATTCTATGTTTTTGCTCATTAGTGAATTGAAATTCCAACTTAGAGGTGAACTTAAGTATGAGAAAATAATATCTCATGGCTACCAGTAAATCATCTTCATCATCTATAGTTTCCCATATTTCTTCTAAAGTTGAAATTACAGAAGAAAAATCTTTAAAAAGCCTAATTACTAAGACATATTGCTCCGTAGCTCTCATCATAATTTGCTTAGTAGTCTTAAGATGAACTATCTCCTTGTGGAATAAGATTAAACTCTGAGTGATTCTTTCTAACACTCCTACTGTATTCCTTGGCTCTCGAATCCTTTTCAATGCCTTAATGGCTCGGATATCCTCATAGGTCAAGGCTCCATCTATTCTTAACTGAAAACATAAAGGCTAAAACGTTATCTATAAATATAAACATAATAACTATAACATAAACACTTACATTGGCGGTTAAATTCGGAGCTTGTGCGTGTGTATCAAGGAGAACTTCATGCATATGAATTGTTGCTCTGATACCAACTGTAATGCTCCGACTATTTTTAAGACCTCAGACCATTAAAACTACTAAGATATAGCTACTAATTTAATACAAACATAAGAAATAACATAACTTTATTTAAAACCCAAAATATTGTATCAAATACAAAATAATGTATGAATATAAAATATGGTATGGGATCCCATTATTATAAAACAAAAACATAAACTTTAATTTGTTTAAATACTAATTGTGGAATTACATCAAAACATAATTTAAAAGACTTAAAAATAATGTCATCCTTGATCAACACACAATCCATTCAATCCATTCATCCTCAACACACAAGCCAAGCCTCCATGAATCTTTTCGCCTTCCATAATCATTTTCCTGCATCAAGCTAAAAATAAAGGAATGAGCCTAATGCCCAGCAAGGAAAATCTACTCACACATAAATCATAAACATAAGACTTTATCATAAACATACACTATAAAATATATGACTATAAAAACGTACATCATATAGGACTACATTATTAATGGCCATTAACTCATTAACATGGCATGTGATAAACCATCTAGGTCCTCTGTCTACTAATCGAGGTAGGTTAGATCACATGGTAGTATATGATAACCCATCTAGGTCCTCTGTCTACTAATCGAGGTAGGGTAAATCATAACTCTAAACCATAAAAATGATAAAAATTCTTGGGGCTTGCTATCTAAGCAAGTCATATGCCCAAGCGTCTATAAAACATATTCTTGGGGCTTGCTATTTAAGCAAGTCATATGCCCAAGGACTATAAAACATATTTATACATATACATATTATAGCATAAAACATATCATAACATAAACTTATAAGCACATATAATTTATCCTATTTTCCTTACAAAAAATCGGGATATTTGAGAACAAGAACGGGATTGGAACACTCCTAAAAACCAACAGTAAAACCATGAGTATTTCTAAAGAATGAAGATGAAAAGAGAACTAAACCATCAAGAAGAAACTTACCAAAAAGAACCTTGAGTTTCAAAAAACTTAAACACCTAATCAAGAATCATAAACAAGAGTTAGGATCTAAAAGAAAGAAAATAAAGAAAACTAAAGAACCATAAAGAGCTGAACTTAAGGATAAGAATACCTTGGTTGATCTTATGAATTGATCTAAACCTTGATACCGAAATCTCACTATATCTCACTTCCCAAGTGTTTAGAAAAGCTTACAATGATAAAGCTTTTAACCCAAAACCCAAGTGTTTCTCTCTATAATAACACTAGCAACTTGGAGGCTCTGAAGACTGCTTGAAGAATGAAGAAAATGGATGAGTACTAGGTCCTATTTATAGAGTTCAAGGAGTGAAACTAACCCTTTTTAATTTGAATAAATAAATGAATATAAAATGAAAAAGATTTGAATTTTCGTTCAACAGACGTCCAGAACTTGGTTAAAATCGTTCAAAGGCAGGTCTAAGTGGTTAAGGCTATATTTAAAATTAAAATCACAAACTTTCAAAAAAATAAGAGTTGGAGCCGATATATCGCCTCCCCCATATTCCCGAGCCCCGTTCGGTCGCTCGTGCAAAGTCGACGTGTTTTCCATACCTTCCGCAGGCGATATATCGGCCCCTATAGCTGCGATATATCAGCATACGTTGATATATCAAACATGTATTTGCACTTTTTCAGCCTATTTTGAAATGATAAAACAGCTTTGACTAAGTCTAAACGTGATCCTAACAGATTCTGAAAGGTTCTAGAGCTTCTAGATCTTTCTTTTATTTAAACTATTCATCAAAAATACTTAAATCCTTAATAATTCTATCTAAACCTTAGGTTATAATAAATATATTTCTAGAACCAGCAATATTAATCAAACCTTATGTTATAATTAATATTCTTAAACTATAGGTTAAACTTATAAAATCCATAATTGTTGTTATGAGTGTCCAACTAAGTCCCGGCTTAAACCAAAATCCACGGAAACTAACATACTACAAACTAATACTAACTACTACTACTACTACTATCTAGTCAAGTAAAATTCTGGGACACTTCAACAACTCAGTGTCGAACTGTAGCCCATTGTTAGAGACTATCTTCCTCGGGAGACTATAGCGACAAACAATATTCTTGATGTCGAAGTCCAACATCTTCTTAGAGATGATGGTAGGAAGAGGTTCAGCCTCAATCCACTTTGTGAAGTAGTCTTTCGCCACAATTGCATATTTCATTCCTTCCTTTCCCGTGGGCAAGGACCCGATAAGGTCAATGCCCCAGACTACGAAGGGCCATGGACTTGTCATCTGAGTGAGCTCATTTGGAGGAGCTTGGGATATGTTGGCGAAGCATTGGCACTTGTCACACTTTTTGACATAATCCATCACATCTCCATTCATAGCGGGCCAGAAGTATCCTTGTCTCAAGATTTTCTTGGCGAGGCTCTGCCCCCCAGCGTGGTCCCGCAAAAGCCTTCATGCACTTCCCGGAGTATAAGACCAGCTCCTTGCTTGGACACACTAGAGTAAGGGCAATGAATATCCTCGCCTGTACAACTTACTGCCCATGATCACATATCAAGGTACCTGATAAAGCAGCTTCTGAGCTGCTTTCTTGTCCTCCGGTAACTCCCCAGAGACAAGATACTTCACAATGGGCTCCATCCAGCCATCCTGGGGTTGGACCGCTTCTACCTCCTCGGGGTTGAGATGCTCAGAGTGGCCAAGTAGCCAATAGGGACTACATTGATTAACTCATCATCATTGGTGATAGCAAGCTTAGCCAGGGCATCGGCATTAGAATTTTGTTCCCGTTGCACTTGTCGTATGGTAAATTTCTTGAAGTTGTGTAGCATTTCTTGGGCTTTTGCCAGGTAAGCAATCATCTTTGTCCCTCGGGCCTGGTACTCTCCGAGTACCTGGTTGACTATGAGCTGGGAGTCACTGAAGATCTTGAGGCCCTCAGCCTTGAGTTCTAGGGATGCCCAGAGCCTAGCGATAAGTGCTTCGTATTCAGCTTCGTTGTTGGAAGCATCGAATCCAAACACATGGCACTGTGGACCCTGTGCCCTTCGGGGGATACCAAGATTAGGCACACTCTGGCTTCGTTCTCATTGGAAGACTCATCTACATACAGCTTCCATGTAGGCCCGACCACTGAGGCATCCCCAGGTCTCTCATGGTTTTGCGTGCACTCAACAATGAAATATGCCAACGCCTGCCCCTTGATGGCAGTCCTCGGGTGATAGGTGAAGGACATGCCACAAGGGATGGTTAGTGAGGACCTTGATGGGATGCATCTAGAAATAGGGCCTTAACTTCCAAGAAGCCACCATTAGACAAAAGGTTAAATTCTCCATAAGCAAGTATATGGACTCTGCCCTGAGGAGTCTCTTACTTATATAGTACACATGGTGTTGGACATGTCCTTCCTCGCGCACCAGGGTGGCACTAATGGCACCCTCCGACACAGCCATATAGAGGAGGAGGGTTCTCCATCTATGGGCTTCGAGAGGATCGATGGGTTAGCCATGTGCATCTTTAACTGCTGGAATGCCTGTTTGCACTCCTTCGTCCATTGAAACCTCTGACCTCCTTGGAGTATGTTGAAGAATGGTATGCACTTATTAGTTACCTTGGAGACAAAGCCACTTAGGGCTGTTATCCTCCTGGTGAGGCTCTGAACATCTTTATGCTTGCAAGGGATGGCATCTCAACAAGAGATTTGATCTTCTCAGGGTTTGCCTCTATTCCCCAAGTGCTGACAATGAAACCCTGGAACTTCCCAGAGGAGACTCCAAAAGTGCACCTTTTGGGATTCAACTTCATCTCAAACCTGGGAACTACCGAAAACACTTCCGCCAGGTTTTTCACGTGGTTGGGAGTCGTCCTAGATTTGACCAGCATGTCATCCACATAAACCTCCATGTTCTGACCCAACTAGATTTTGAACATACAGTTTACCAATCTCTGATAGGTGGCACCTGCATTCCTGAGCCTGAAGGGAATCACTTTGTAGTAGTACACTCATTTATCAGTTTGGAAGTTGGTGTGTTCTTGGTCCGCGATATGCATGGAAATCTGGTTGTACCCTAAGTACGCGTCCATAAAGGACAAGAGTTCATACTCGGAGGTGGCATCGACCATCTAATCTATCTCTAGCAATGGAAAACAATCCTTTGGGCATGCCTTGTTGAGGTCGGAGAAATCTATACATGCCCTCCAAGTACCATTTGGCTTGGGCACTAGAACCGGATTAGATAATTATTTCGGATACTGAGCCTCTCCAATGAACCTATTCGCAAGAAGCTTGTCCATCTTAGCCTTCAAACCTAGTGCCTGGGTTGGGTCGATAGTCCTACACTCCTACTGAATTGGAGCAATATTGGGATCGATGTTCAAGGCGTGGCATATGTTATTTGGGTCAATGTCCGTCATGTCAGAGTGAGACCAAGCAAAGACATCTTGGTTGTCTTGGAGAAAACTCATCAGTGCTTCTCGGACCTCCACCTTGAGGGTCTTTCTAACCTTAGTTTTCCTGTCAAGGAGGGAGGCGTCAAGGGTCACCTAATCAGACTCCTCCACGGGTTCGACGACCCTCTCTTCTTGAACTCTGGGATCCAACTCATTGGGATCCTCTACTTGAACAACCTGTACCTCCCTCTCCTCGGGACGAGGCTGCTCGGGGGCTGCTGCCTGAATCACCATTATTGGTTGCTTGAGGGACATGTTGTAGCACTGCCTAGCCTCCTTCTGGTCCCCACAGACTGTGTCAATTCCTGCCTCTGTCAGGAACTTCATGCACAGGTGGCGAATTGAAGTGACTGCTAGAATCAAATGCCCTAAGATGACGTTATACGCTGAGGAGTAGTCCACTACAATGAATGTGCAGAACTTGAAGGTCTGACGAGGCGTTTCTCTAAGAGTCACAAGCAACTTGATTTTCCACATCGGAATGAGACCTTCCCCTGAGAACCCATATAGAGTCGAAGTGCACAGGGATAGGTCGCTTGTGGTTAGCCCAATCTTCTCATAGGCTGACTTAAACAGGATGTTCACAGAATTCTCGTTGTCCACCAGGAACCGAGCCACCATAATGTTGGAAATCTGGATCTCGACCATTAAAGGATCATGGTGGAGAAAATGCACCCTCCGAGCATTGTCCTCGGAGAATATGATAACCTGGTCAGTCATCCTAAGCATCTGCGCTGGCAGCTGAGTTAACGGCAGTATCTCATCGCTGTGATTTAGGGCCTGCGCATACCTATTCACGCGAACCCCAGGAGGTGCACCCCAAGTGGGGTCCTCCAGAGATAGTTCCCACTCTCTCAGTCACTAGGGGAGGTCGGTGGACTACTTGCTGTGGGGCTGGGGGTACTACTCCTAAAGCCTGGGTAATTGCCTGCTACGGAGGCACTCCTATGGCCGGGGCCTGGACCGAGCGTGCTCCACCCCTAGTATACTGGTGCAGATGCCCTAGCTTGATGAGGTTCTTAATCTCATCCTTTAGTTGTCGACACTCGTTGATGTGGTGCCCCTCATCATTATAGAACCGACAAAATTTGTTGGGATCTCTCCTATCCTTGTCCCTCCTGATGGGTTGTGGTTTCTGGTAGTGGATATGTTGTTCCATGGACAAGAAGATGTTCTCCCGAGAGTCCACCAGGTCCATGTACTCGGAGTACTGCTAGACATACTTCTCCTTGGGGGTCTCTCCTTGTCCTACTGAAGATGTCCTAGTTCCCTTAGGCTTTTTGCCCTTGCCCCTGCACCTACTCCTACTGGGTGCAGCTGACTGGGCTGGAACCGCAATTCCAGCACTGAATGCAGGCTGAAAAGCACTGTATCTAGTGGGCGGGGTTCCATATCCCGTCGAAGCAGCTCTGAAGCCAGCAGGAGGCATGACACTAAAGCCAACCTACTGGACAGTTGGGCTGGACTGCAGGGCACTCACAACACTCAGTTGGATAGGAGTGTAAGGTGGGTACTAGTGTTGGGGTTTTATGCCCTAATTAAAACCCAATTTATTTGTAATCTCATTTTATTATCAATAAAAGAATAGAAATCATTTTTTTTACTTGGTCAATCACTTTGCTCACATGTTTTATTTTCATGATTATTTGTTTAATATAAACTTCTATTAATTCTCGAGCATATAGCTAATCATATTTATAATGACGTAATCACAGTGGAATATAAATATGAATATATGTTCGAAATAAGTTAGTCCTAAGATTATTCAGTGCATATGATTTACACTGACTTGCCAATCTACGATATGATCTACTTACACATCGCAGTTTTCATAACATTAGAAAAGTAGATAAGATCGGATGTATTTGTTAAATCGGACTGGACTGATATTGACAGTTGATAGGATAAGTAAACATACCGTTATTATCTATTCTAGTCATATCATATAGTTGACCATATGTCAATGCAATCTCAATTCTCAGTGGTTAGTATTCTATCTGATTGTATTATTTCAGTTATTTGACTTGTTCGTTACCAGCTTACCCTACAGACTAGCCCATACTTACATCTTGGGAACTCGGTAGTATAATTGAGTGAGAGTGTTAATCATAGATATGAACATCTATAGCTTCTGATGAAGAAGTGAAACAATGGTTTCCTTTTAGTTTGGTTCAATGTGCTAAATGATAGAGATCTCATTTCAATAATTAATATTAGTTTACTGAAATATCATTTACAAGGAACTAAGTGTTTTAAGGATAAAATACAATGAGGGTAAAACAGTATTTTAGTTCCATCTTATTGTAAACCGCCTATAAAGGATTGAGTGACAATTATGGTTGTAACAATGGATAATTAATAACGTATCTATATTGCATATAGAGCATTCTATGAATTCAAGAGTGCAATTTCGAGTCTTTAGTGGAGTCACGAGGAATTAATAAGTTAGTAAATTTATCTGTTAGATTTATGATAACTTATTGAAGCTTGATTTCATAGGCCCATGGTCCCCACTTACCTTGGATAAAATCATCTAGATAGTCTCAATTAATTGATTTAATTATCAATTAGAATTATCAAAGTTGACCAGGTCAATTTTGGATAGTTTCACAGAGTTATGTAATTCAGAGAAGAAAAGAGAAATTATGGCAAATTTATTAATTAAGATAAATTGGTATCTAAATTAATAAATAAGTTTAAATCAAGGTTCAAATTATAAATAATTAATTTGATAAAGGATTTGGATAATTATTTAATTAATTAATCAATAGAAAATAATACAGGTCTTGATTTTAAGTCCAACGGGCTTATAATTAAATGGGAAATTCACGGGCCTAAAGCCCATGAGAATTTCGACCTAGGGCTGATTATTGGCTATTATTTTATTGGGTTTTTAATTAAATAAATGACATAATTGAGCCTATAAAAGGAATGCTAAGTGAGAGTTGAAATCAGATTTTTGAATCACAAGTTTCTGAGAAGATCAGAAGATCTAGTAGGTTTTAGATTCTCTCTACAGCATAAGTCATTTTCTAAGCCTCAATATTCTTTTCTCTTCTTCTCTCTGTATCTACCTCATGTGTTGAGAATTTCCCACCTTAGTCTAGGTGATTCTAAGATACTTTGGAATGCGCTGAAGAAAATTGAAGAACGATTCAATTTCTTTGTAATACTCTGCGATAGAAATGATACAATGGTTAGAGAAACTGAAGGAAAGACTATCATTCCGCTGCGTATAATGTAAGTGTTCTTATCATTATTTTTGTTTGAATTCAATTTTAGAAACATGTTCTAGGTTGTCTCATATTAATTTGTTTAATATAAGATCTACATGAAAATAAATAAGATCCTGTATAAGTTTTTCCAACAACTAGCCCTCCGGAGCCACGGTGTCCAGAGTTAGTGGAGTGGGGAAAGCAATGGGTACGCCAAATTCTCCAATATGGGCATCCTCCCAGTTTATATATTATTGTGCTGGACGAATGAAGTCGTCGAGCCTGCGGCATCACATTCACTGGAGGTCATCCCACAATGGAGACCCTGCACGGATGTAACACCCCAAGTTGCTAATAAGGTTTAGGACCTTGGTTAGCGTGCCTGGAGGGCAATAAGTGAATTAACATGATAATATATGAATTCAAATGAATATGTGATTAGAATGCATGTTTAGGTGGTATAAATATGCATGTGGACCCCGTTTGCATGATAGGGGTAAATTGGTAATTTTAGCCCGCTGAGGGCATAAATGTGATAATTGTATTATGTGATTTGTACCACGTGAGTGTGGTGATATTAGTGTGATGCACGTGCCAAGACGGTCCTAGAGAGTTAGTTAACTTAAAAGTCACAACGGGATTTTATATCTGGCTCGGGAGGAGCCTAGGGGTACTTTGGGAATCTTGTAAATTCAAGAATTAGTGGTTAATGGTTATTGTTGATTGGGTAACCTGGTTAACCATTAGTAACTGCTGAGAGTAACAAGGTTAGATAGAAAATGGTAGAATTGTAAAATAGGTGGAAGGACAAGAGTGCCCTTGAGGTTTAGTTAGGAAGGAATTCTTATGAAAGGGTAAAGTGATCATTAGATTACTTCGGCTGAAGGAAAAGGGAATACGTATTACATTTAGTCATATGCTGGTTTATGCTGAAATTGGAAGAAAATCAAAAGGAAAGGGGAAAAGAAGAAGGGGCTGAAGTTAGGAGACCTAGGAGGAAATTCAAGAGGGATTGGAGACAACCAATGTCAAATTTAAGCTAGGACTACTCAGAGGTAAGGATTATGTTCTGTTATTGCTTGAGTTCAAGGTTGATTTTCAAGGATTGTGTGTGGGAACCTAAAGGAAAGATGGCTGGTTTTACTTGTAATTCAGTTAGGATAATCAAGAGGAAAGAGGTTGGAAGCTGGAATTGAGAGAAGTTCAAGCTGAGCTTTGATTGAGGTAAGAATCCTTAGCATGTTTAATTTTCATATCTGGTGTGGTTTAAGATTTTAGAGGCATGATTTATAGTTTTCAAGCTCTGGTTTAAGTCTTGGAAGCCATGGTTTAAGTTTCAGGAATTTGGGACTCAAGAATGGATTTTGGAGTGGGATTGTGTAATTGAGTTTGTTTTGATGTTTATAGGTTGTTAAAGGGTTCATTTGGGGTTTTAAATTGATTTTGGGGCTTAGGTACTTGTTTGGGATGATTTGGGGTTGTTTTGGCTCGGGAAAAATGTAGGAGAAAACCCAGAAATCTGGGTTCGCGTAGGAGCGTCGTGGCCTTGTTCTTTGGTGTCGCGGCGCAAGCTTGCATCAGGATAAGGGGAAAGCTCCTGGGCGCCACGACCCTTAATGGGAGTGCCGCGGCCCTAGGCCATTTTTGACAGCCAAATAATGTGTTTTTAGGGCTTTTGCCCGGGGACTTGGGGAATAGTTCCAATGCATTGTTTTAGGGAATTAGAGGTCCCGAGAGTACGGGATTGGTCCCGGGAAGTGGTTTTGGAATTGGTTAGTATTAAAAGTGTTTTATATATGTTGTGACTAGGATTTTGGAGAGGCTTGTGGTAGAGGACCGTGCTTGTGGCCTTGGTGCGTCGGAAAGCTCAGGATACAGGTAAGAAAACTGTAGCACCCGTAGAGCAGGGCTTGGGTCCATAGTATTGTTGCAAGGCGCGCCCCTAGATTGTGTCATTGCTAGGATGTAGCTTTAAATGAATGATTATATATTTGATTGTTATTTGAGAACACTAAACGTGGTAATAGCAGAGTGAACGACAAAGGGGCCGGGAACGACGAAGGGCCGAGAACGGCAGTGGGGCCGGGAATATCACTTAGCACATGGAGTGCTTGTGATTAGGGTGAGACCCCAATGGGTACATGGGATATCCTTACGGTGTAGATCGAGATCCCAGGCTTTAGTAATGCCTCTGGGACGGCATGGCCGTATATGTGTTTTAATCTTGTGGACTGTCTGATTAATTGTGAGTTATCTGCTATAGTGATTATGTGATATGCATATGTTATGTGCTGTATGAGTTTTCTTGCTGGGCTTCGGCTCACGGGTGCTCTGTGTTGCAGGTAGGGCAAAGAGAAAGTCAACCAGCCATGAGTACGGAGAGCGTGGGGGTGGCGTGTACATGTTTCGCCTGCCCGACTGCTTTAGTTGGGGCGTTTTGAGAAATGGCTGTATTAAACTCTGTTTTTGGTAATTAGTCAACTGTAAATCTATCTTTAGTTGTAAATATTTTACAAACCTCGTTTTGGGATCCCAAATGTTAAACTCTTGGAACTTTTAGTGAAATGAAGTATTTTTAAAGATTACAGCCTTGTCTTTTTGTTTAATCACACTTTTGTTCTAAAAACCTCGCAGTGCGAGTTAATTGCACTTTATAAACTCACTTAGTAACGACTCTAAGGTAGTAGGGCGTTACAACGGATGTCTGCCTGCAAGGCCATCAACTGCTGGCCATCGTCGACCCTCTTGGTCTGAGCGACTTCTTCCTTGAAGTGTTTCATGTAGGCCTTGAGAGTTTCGAGGGAAACTTAACAAGAAAAGTTAAAGAAAAACTAAGAGTAAAGTGAGAATGGCAAGCCAATTAGATGTCTACAAGTGGCTTTGGCTTCTAGCTTCACTCTTTTTTCTCTCCTCTTCTTCTTCACATTTAAAACTCCAAAAAAATGGGTGTCTTTGTACCAGTCAGCTCTCCTCCTTTTTCTTTGTTATGTACGTGTATATAATCTAAAGGAAAAGCTAATGATCATCCAATTAAGTCTTTCTCTATATTAACCTACATGGGTCTCTTTCTTCAATCTCCTTTCTTTCTTTTTAAGCAAAATGGACCCAAGTAAATTAAAGGCCCAAAAGTTATTTAATTATCTTTCGACACAACTCAAATAAGTCTAAAAAAAAAAACTAGGTTGGATATGATAGCCTCCCACGTGGATCTTCCAAATAGATTGCTAAAAGGATCCAGTGTTGCTACGATGCTGCCATATCTTAAAATCTTAATTCCACTTTAAACTTCAAATTCCTCTCAAAATGTCCAAAGCTTTACCAATCATATCTTAAGACAAAATTTGATATTTTAAGATATATTCCAATGGTAATAATAAATAGTCAAAATCACAAAACCCTAACATCACAAATAAGTATCGTACTGCTATTAGTACAATTATCATACCTCGGTTAGTCCAATCTAATATTAGATTTAACGTATTTTACAAGTGTTAAATGACTAGCTAATCGGCCAACTCATGTGGTGCAGGGTATATGGATGGTTGTTGTACATTAAGGTGCTGTCAAATAGCAACACTTATGTATATATAGGGTTTTGGGTTTATTCTCACTTTCGAAGTTTAGACTTGTAAAAAGTTTCCGGAGAATCATGGCGGCCAATTCTTCTCCGTTCAAGGTAGTGCTTGTAATTAGGACTTATTCCTTCTCTCCTATGTAAATTTCCGAAAGGAACGATTTACATGCTTCTTTGCGAGATCGAGAGAATATTAAGTGTTCTGTTTGATTGGTAGTTTCTGTTCTACCAGTAAATTGTCGAAGTAACTGGCGTTTATTGTGTGCAGATAATTTTGGGATCGTCTTCAGTAGCACGTCGGAAAATATTGGCTGAAATGGGATACGATTTTGCAATCATGGTAAAATTTCTGATTGTCTTTTTTTGGTTTTGAATTTTCTGGGAACTTCAGTGTTTCTACTTGTAGACTGCAGACATTGACGAAAAGAGTATCCGAAAGGAGATTCCAGAAGAGTTGGTTGTGGCTCTTGCTGAGGCCAAGGTCAGGTTTTAAATTTGATAGTGTCTAGTTGATTTGATAAGTTAGTGCCGGTTGGTAAGGTCTTGTTGTTATTCTTTCTTTTTTTCCCCCTTTTTTATTGGGTGTCTGCTTTCTCTGCTTTGGGCTTGAGTTCAAGTATTTTCCGTTGATTACATATCAATTACTCACTCAGGCTGAAGCCATCATATCAAAATTAGAATCTTTGGATAATCAAAACAAGGATGACAACGCAACATTATTGATTGCAGCGGATACAGTATGTCTTTTTGTTTTCTTCATTTTAGGCATATTTTTAAAAAAAAAAAGATGGTGTCACCTAGGGCCATTTATGGATGGAGAATGCATTTCATTTTTAACAAGGATACGTTTTTGCTCAATCAATATCTGGGGCATTGTCTTATGAGTAATGCTAAAGACAAACATGATTATACCCAACGTTTACATTCACTAATTTGATATCTATTCTAACAAATAATAAATATAATGTGATTTGAAAAAAAACATAAGTGATCGAGTAGCAGGTCCCATTTATTGTTTGTGATTTTTTTGTCTGGATTCTTCCATTTATTTCTGTCTTAAAAAAATATCCTCAATTGACAAAATATTTAAGATCATTTGTTCCTAGTTTGGTATTTCAGGAGGGGTTTTTTTTTTTTTGGGCCGAAACTAAGCTGCTTCAAGTAGCGTTTGTGCTCCTTGCTACCAGTTTACTCCATGTTTAGTTGGTAGTAAATATACTGGGTATTTATTAGGGTCCTAGCTCTACAGTTAGACACTACGTCTTTGTAGTTTATACTAATGGTAATCATATTATTGTTCTTTTCCAAGCATTACTAGTCTGGTTGTAGTGTAACTGTGTTGGCACTTACCTGGTGGAAACTTCTTCTCAGGCAGCAGCCATCCTTCCAAGGATCCCCACTGGTGACTACATAAATGCTGTCGAGCCAACACTGTTAATTACTGCAGATCAAGTATAAGCAAAGCTCTCTATATTTTTGTTCTCACAATTTGTAATGTGTTGTATGTGCCTTTTGAAGAAAATTGGAAAATAGGTTATTGTCCATGTTGGTTTTTTTACCCTTAGCCTTTAACAATTTCGTTTCACTTGTTAAGTAGCGTGGTAAAGTCAATTATGTAGGAACTTTCTTCCACTAGTTTTGGGTTTGATAGAATTCAATTAATAATAGTAGAAAAAAAAATAATGGATTTTTTTAACGTGGTCTGGGCATTTTGACAACATGTATGAATATTTGTCTTCTTTCAGGATAGAAGGATATAGAAGTACTACTTGAACATTTCTCATAATTTTTTCTTTTCCTTTCAAGTGGAGCTATATATCTAGGATGAAGAGTTCCTTAGCTTTTCATTTTAAAAGTTTGAATTCTGGATTCACAACTTTCCAATATTTGTCTCTCTTTTTTTTCAACATATCTAAATACATATGAGAAAAGGTCTTTATTTAGTTTTTGTAAGTTAAATATTGGAGTGTAAATAAAAGGAATAGAATCTCTGCCCTAGTTTTTTCTTTCCACCTCTGTGCTCCCTTTTTCTAAAATTTTATATTGACATCATACTTCATGAAAGTATCTAATTCATCTCTTATTTTGTGACATTTGTCTCATAATGATATCTTTTTTTGAAGTAGCAAGTATAAAGCATGAATCCTCCCTCCAACATATCTGGCCCTTTGGTGATCATATTTTTTTACACGTGCAATTGCTCTTTATTGGGAGATGAACTTTTGTTTGTGTTATTTCTTACGTTTAATGTAAAATGATTTGGAGGTGGTGGTCTATGAAGGTGTAATCAGGGAAAAACCTTCCAGCAAGGAAGAGGCTCGAAAATTTATGAAAGGTTTGGTTCATATTGCAGATTACTTCAGTTTCAGACTTTTTATTCTTATTGACTCCTATTTTGTGACATTAATGGTAGATTACTCTGGGGGCCAGGCTGCCACAGTTAGCTCAGTGTTTGTTTCAAACCTCAAAACTGGATTTAGAAAAGGAGATTGGGACCGGGTGGAGGTACCACAGTCTTCCATTTTTCTTAATGAAATTTGTTTGAGCTTTTCTTCACCTTTTCGCAGTTCTCTTTTTTAAACATGATTTCCATTAGATAATGTTAGAATATATTAGCTGTATATTAGTTGTAGAAATTAGAGTTAATTGTATTTAGTTAGTTTCCTATTTAGTCTCTCTAATTTTGTATATAAATACATACTATTCTATTGAATAAATATACAATTCATTCACCATATTTTACATGGTATCAGAGCTGATTTTGGGATTGGGAATTCGAAATTCGAAATTAGGGTTCATCACAAATTTGGGTTTTTCAATTAGGGTTCTTTTTCGGAAACCATCTTTAGAGTGATCATTTGTTCTCACCGCCCACTCAGAAAGATTGCCCAGCCGCCGATCTGCCAAACCCCAAAGTCCGGTCGCCGGATTCCTCGCGTGTGTGGCTCACGCGCCGCTTGTTCCTTCTGCCACCTACCCCACGCGCTGGCGCGTGGAGGCGCGTGTGACGGGGATTTCGACGGAGAATCATCTCCAGTTCGTTTCTCGGCTCCTCTTGAGCCTACTCGCATCTGTCTCAGGTTGTAGTTTGGTATTTCTCACTTCTTCGTATCTGGGTGTTCTTTACTTGTTCTTCGTTGTTCGATTATGTCTTGTCTCTTCCGATATTTGTTTTTGAGGTTATGGCAGAGATGAAATCAGATCCAAAAGCACTAGTTATTTCTGATGTGGTTCCCGTGATGTCTAAAATCACAGACCATAAATTGATTGGTTCGAATTATTTGGAATGGAGTAAGACGATTCGACTTTATCCAAGGAGTATTGACAAAGATAATCACTTGACTGATGATCCTCCCAAAGAAAAAGACGATTCAAGAAAAGTGTGGCTACGTGAGGATGCTCGCTTGTTTCTTCAAATTCGAAAATCTATTGATAATGAGGTAATTAGTTTAATTAATCATTCTGAATTGGCTAAAGAACTAATGGATTACTTGGAGTTTTTGTATTCTGGAAAAGGCAATCTATCACGTATGTATGATGTTTGCAAAGCCTTTTATCGCGCGGAGAAACAAGATCAGTCTCTTATGAACTACTTTATGACATTTAAGAGGACATACGAAAAGCTTAATGTGTTGCTGCCATTTAGTCCTGATGTGAAGGTTCAACAGCGCCAGCGAGAGCAGATGGCTATCATGAGCTTTCTATCAGGACTCTCATCTGACTTTGACTCTGCAAAGTCACAGGTTCTTTCTGGGTCTGATGTCTCTTTTTTACAATATGTCTTTAGCCGTGTTCTTCGTACAGAAACTACTCCATCTGTTTCTCTTAATAGTGCTTTGGTTGGTCATAATAATCTTACACCATGGAGAAACTCTACTCCAAGTGGTTGCAAAGGAGGCAATTCCCAAAGGCCTGACAATCGAACACCGGAATCCGGGAGCATTATGTGCAATTATTGTAAGAAACCAAGTCATACCAGGTTCGAGTGTAAGAAGCTACAGTTTAAAAATCAGCAAAAACATTATGCTAATGTTGCAAGCACTAGTGATGCATCTGACAAATCGGTCATTATTTCTGCGGATGAATTTGCCAAGTTCTCAAGGTACAAAGAATCACTCCAGTCTTCATCTCCTTCTGTCACTGCAATTGCTGATTCAGGTAAATCTAATGCATGCCTTCTTTCCACATCCTCGAAATGGGTCATTGATTCTGGTGCCACAGATCACATGACAGGTAATTCTAGTCCCTTTTCCACTCTTCAGTCTTATAGTCCCACTTCTTTTGTTACCTTAGCTGATGGATCACCATCTTCTGTTCTTGGATCTGGCACTCTTACTCCTACACCTTTGCTTACTTTGTCATCAGTCTTACATTTACCTAATTTATTCTTTAATTTGCTTTCTGTTAGTCAACTCACTCGTAATTTGAATTGTTGCATCTTTTTCTTTCCCGATCATTGTTTATTTCAGGATCTTATGACGAAGAAGATTATTGGTAAAGGACATAAATCTGGCGGCATGTATGTTCTTGATCCACTGTCCTCAACTCCTATTGCTTGTCCGAGTGTCGCTTCTGCTTTTGAGGCTCATTGTCGTTTGAGCCATCCATCCCTTCCTTTGCTCAAGAAGCTTTGTCCCCAATATAGTAAGGTATCTTCATTAGATTGTGAGTCATGTCAGTTTGCCAAACATCATCGTGTTAGTTTGAGTCTTAGAGTCAATAAACATGCTAGTGTTCCTTTTGAGTTAGTTCATTCTGATGTTTGGGGTCCTTCTCCTATTTTGTCTAAACCTGGATTCAGGTATTTTGTTACTTTTATGGATGATTATTCTCGTGTAACTTGGTTATATGTAATGAAAAATCGTTCTGAGTTGTTTTCTATATTTTGTGCTTTTTGTGCTGAGATTCAAAATCAATTTAATGTGCCTGTTCGTACTTTGCGAAGTGATAATGCCAAGGAATACACATCTGCTCAATTTCAATCTTATATGATCTCTAATGGCATGCTTCATGAAACTTCTTGCGTTGATACTGCACCCCAAAATGGTGTAGCAGAACGTAAAAACAGACATCTTCTTGAAACTGCACGTTGTTTCAAATGAAAGTTCCTAAACATTTTTGGGCTGGCCTTGCCTGCTTAGTGCAGAAGTGCGTAAAGTAGGCTCAGCTTCTTTTCTAAAGATCTTGTAGTATCCTCAGGTAGTCCGCTTGTTAGATTGAATTGAATCTTATATAACCAACGATAGCTTAAGAGACTTTCTCAATAGTATAAGTGGACCTCTCAAAGGTATAAGTATACATTAGTCTTGCTGGTTCGGTCTTTTTCTTTTATTATTTATATGCCCACATTGAATACAATTAAATTCCAGTTCATGGCTTCGTGGGTGCAAATGGGTGTTTACGATTAAAGTCAATCTAGATGGAACAATTGCTCGCTTAAAGGGCTGTCTTGTTGCCAAGGGTTATTCTCAAACCTATGGAGTGGACAATTGTGATACTTTTTCTCCTGTTGCTAAACTCACATCTGTTCGACTGTTCATTTCCATGGCAGCTACTCATCATTGGCCTTTGCATCAGCTTGATATTAAAAATGCTTTTCTTCATGAAGATCTTGAGGAAGAAGTGTATATGGAGCAACCTCATGGGTTTGTTGCTCAGGGGGAGTTAGGGCGAGTTTGCCATCTTCGCAAATCTTTATATGGGTTGAAACAAAATCCTCATGCTTGGTTTGGTAAATTTAGTCAGGCTGTTGAGAAATTTGGTTTGTTGAAAAGTAAGTCAGATCATTCTGTGTTCTATAAAAGATCAACTGCTGGTATTATTTTGTTAGTTGTGTATGTGGATGACATCGTTATTACTGGAAATGATACTGGAGGCATCTCATTCCTTAAATCTTTCATTCATACCCAGTTTCACACGAAGGATTTAGGGGTGCTCAAGTATTTCTTGGGAGTTGAAGTTACTCGGAGTAAACAATGTATTTTTTTGTCTCAAAGAAAGTATGTACTTGATTTGTTAATTGAGACAGGAAAATTGGGAGCAAAACCTTGTAGTACTCCAATGAATCCAGTTGTGCGTCTTACACGTGATGGGGAACCATTTGAAGATCCTGAGAAATATCGCAGATTGGAAAGCTGAATTATCTAACTGTGACTCGTCAAGATATTGCATTCTCTGTTAGTGTTGTTAGTCAGTTTATGTCTTCTCCAACAATTCATCATTGGGCAGCATTAGAGCAAATTTTGTGTTACTTGAAAGGAGCACTAGGAGCACCAAGACGAGGTATTATTTACAAGGATCATGGACACACCCAGATTGAGTGTTTCTTTGATGCAGATTGGGCAGGTTCCAAGGTAGATAGACGATCCACTTCAGGTTATTGTGTCTTTGTTGGGGGCAATCTAATCTCTTGGAAGAGTAAGAAGCAAAATGTTGTGTCTAGATCTAGTGCAGAATCAGAATATAGAGCTATGGCACAGTCTGTGTGTGAGATAGTATGGATTTATCAGCTTTTGATTGAATTCGGGTTTAAGATTTCAGTTCCAGCAAAATTGTGGTGTGATAATCAAGCTGCTCTTCATATTGCCTCAAATCCTGTGTTCCACGAGCGAACTAAGCACATTGAGATTGATTGTCATTTTGTTTGTAAGAAAATTCAACAAGGCCTGATCTCCACAAGATATGTGAAGATTGGAGAACAATTAGGAGATATTTTTACAAAAGGCTTTGAATGGGTTGCGGGTTGATTATCTTTGTAACAAGCTGGGCATGATTAACATTTATGCTCCAGCTTGAGGGGAGTGTTAGAATATATTAGCTGTATATTAGTTGTAGAAATTAAAGTTAATTGTATTTAGTTAGTTTCCTATTTAGTCTCTCTAATTTTGTATATAAATACATATTATTCTATTGAATAAATATACAATTCATTCACCATATTTTACAGATAATAATAGAGTAGTGTTGATCTATGATAATTGCCTTAGTTGTTAATGTGCTATGTGTCACTGGCTGACATTTTGATAGCGGAAATGTCCGTGCGACACCTTGACACTCCTCTGAGCTAAGGTCAGCCTTCCAACCATTTAGATAATAATGGGCACATTTTTCGCGCGACCATGTGCCTCTGCGCACTTCCGTCTCTCGAACAACTCTTCTCGAGTCACGCTCTCAATCATCTATGAGTGCATTTGTGAATCATGGCTATCTAGCCAAGTTACTCACACTGCCCATAGGTTCTCACTATGACAAGACAAAACCCAACACTGATGCTCACCTAGACATTCGCGAGCCAAGGTACCATGTGTGGCCAAGAGCGAACACTAAGCTGATGTGCCAACACCTCTCGTCATGCCCTATTCAATACTATCTGAATCTCACGGTCCAAGGACTCCCATACGTCCATGGTCCAATACTCGAGGCACCATGCCTTCACTCATGTTGGTAGGCTCCCGAGACTAGCTGCCAAACTAGCACCACACATTGGACCTCTGTCATTCTCAAGCATAGTGCACCCTCCAATGCCTGTATGCTAACAAGTCCCACGAATGACTTTCCGTGCCATCTTGTGTCCAGATTTGTGGCCATGGTGCATCACGATATCTATTGGAGGTTTATGCCATGTTTCATACAAGCGACATATTGGCAAGCTAAGGGAACCCTACCCATAAACCTCTTGCAGCACACTTCGGCGCACTACTGTGGTAGTTCGGTAATGTCCACGAGTACTCCTACTCATGGAGGCATGAGTCCCATCGTGGTCGTCATATGCTCGCTATACTACCCATTCTTATTAGTAGTAGCTCACTTGATGCACCTGCATCAGGGGTAGTGGAGAGCTAACATCAGGTGCTCCCCCTACATAGAGCCTTTTGAGCTTTTAGCATTCTATTAGGAACATATATGATCTTTGCTTGGGAGACATATTTAGCTCTTAGCTCATCAATTCTTCGATTCTCCCAAATCCGACTGCACCATTGCGTTCATTGCCCCTTCAATATGGTAATTACCAAGTCTCGCCCATTTCTAGGCAATATTGAAGATATTTACGAAAATGTCACTATCGTACAAACTAGGCATCAACATGCTCACCAGCTTGCACCCTAGCGTGCGCATCTGTCCGAACACCAACCTAACTTGTAACATGCCCTCAAGGCTGTCATGTTACACTATGCAATCTACGTAAAAAAATGTACAAGCATGGGTGGAGCAAGCAAAGATTTACAGAGAGGACAAAAAATTAGTGTAAAGTTTTCAATAATAATAAAATAAAATCTATAATAAGGATATTGTTGAAAAATATTATTTTTGTGAGGGCCAAAATAAAAATAAGTAAAAATTTACACAAAATTAACGGGGCACAACATCCACTTGCTCCCCCGGGCTCCGCCTACGTGTACAAGGGATGTCCATAAGTTGTTTGTACAAAGACAAATGTTCTGCATTTCCAGAGCTCCTTGTGCAAGAGTTATGAGTTTATAAACTTATCTCTTCTAATTTTATTGAGGCAAACTATTGTCTATGCTTCCAACTTCACAACTTTTATTTTATCTATATTTCTATATGAAATTGTACTTGTGTAACCATTTGAGTGAGATTATTTTTCCAATTAAAAAGATGTTTATTTAAACTAAAAGTTGAAATATTTGCTTTCACTTTTCTTTAAGGATAAGCAGAATAATATTTATTTTATTATCCCTTGCAGATCCATTTCCATGAAATACCTGATGATGTTATTGAGAAATTGGTAAGAAAGTCTTTTCTTTGTTCAATTTTAGTTTTTACTCATTTCTTTTGATTGAACAACAATCATGTTGGTTTTCCCCTCTTTGTATTTATGTCAGATTGACGAGGGAACTGTTCTTTACGTTGCTGGTGGATTGATAATAGAGCATCCTTTAATTCTGCCGTTAGTAAAGAAAGTGGTTAGTATGTTTGTCTCTTTCTATAGTATTCCTGGTATATGGATTTAAGTATTTAGTTAGCTCCAAATCCGAGTCGGGTATGGAAATGTGAGTCCCTAAGTGAGATTCACCTATTCTAGACATAGGGGCAAATTTGGTATTGCAAATAAAGGCAATGGCTGATTATGTTGGTGTGTGAGGTGGTAGTATTAGGTAGTGGAATTTTGTTAATGTTGGGTCTGTTGAATATATATATGAGGTGCTTTTGTGAGAGGGCAAAAGAATTATTTTGTTAACGAGCCTTGCACGTGTGAAGAGTACCAAGCTTCTCAAATGCTTGGAGTGATTGTATATTGATCACACAGAGGATAAATAACAACATTCAACATTTTCTATTCTATATCAGTTTGTTTGCATTTTTACCTTTCAAATTGGTACCAGAGCATCAATCTTGGCTTTATGAAGGTGAATTAAGTACAAGCTCGGATGGATTCCATGGAGAAAGTAGTTGACACTACTCATGAGGTTGGATCCATCAGGATAGAGATGCAAACTATGTTCCAAAAGTTTGTTCAATTCTTCAAAACTCAATTAGAACTTCATCATTCCTCTTCATCACTAGTGGCAAGGGGAAGGAAGGACCAGCAATGTCGATAGAGCCTATCAAGGCATAGATGTAGAATGTGTTCCAAAAGTTTCAAGGGGAAGGAAGGACCTGTAATGTCTCTGATAATGGCAACGTGGATAGGCCTATCAAGACAGAGATGTATATTGTATTCCAAAAGTTTGATCCATTCTTCAAAACTTAATCATAACTTTACTGTTCCTCTTCATCGGCTAGCAACAAGGAGAAGGAAGGACCAACAATATCTCTGACAATGGCAACATCGACTAGGCCTAAAGGCAATACTCACTTCATGGAGCTCCAACGAGATTTTTGTTTTCAGAAGTTAGAGATGCCTATTTATTATGGGACCAATTTGAATGGGTGGATTCTTAAAGTGGAGCACTATTTTGATCTTCAATAATTTACCAATGACGAGAACTTATTGGGTTCGAAGGAGATGCACTATTGTGGTATCAATGGGAACATAAGATGAGACCTATGGTTCTGTAGGACGAGATGAACTTTTATTGTTGAAACAATTTTGCTGCACTCAAGAGGGTTCGATTCACAAGCAATTTCTTGCTTTGCACCCGGAGGCGACCTTGAAAGAATATTGCTGGGTGTTCATTGAATTACTCGTGCTATTGGAGAATGTATTAGACGAGGTCACTTTAAGCTGCATCATCAATGGGCTTAAACGTGACATAAGGAATGTAGTTAGAACTCTGAGGCCTATTAACTTGGGCTTGGGCTTGGGCTTGGCCATGGATTTGCTTCGATTGATTTCCACTATATTATTTATATACATTTCCATGGTCTTTCCGACAACACTTTCGAACATGCGGTTTACTAACTTTTGGTATGTCACTCCTGCATTTCTTAAGTCGAACGTCATGATCTTGTAGTAGTATGTCTCTCTTTTTGATATGAAGGATGTCTTCTTCTAGTCAGCAAGGTGCAACAAGACCTGATTGTACCCTGAGAAGGCGTCAAGGAAGCTAAACATTTTGTGTCAAGCCGTGGCGTCAACCATCCGATCAAATATCTGGAAGACGAAAGTTGTCTTTCAAGCAAACATTATTTAAATCAGCGACGCATTTTCCCATTCTTATTCGGCACCACTACGACATTTGCCAACCAAACTAGTATTGGACTTATTTGTTTTTATCCAAGCTTAACTTTCTTCTCTTTTGTCGGATCGACTTGGCTTTAGGGTCGGCATTTAGGCAATGGTTGGCAATATCAGGATTTACTCTAGCCATGTCGTGGCTCCATGCAAAGTTATCTTTATTTCTCGTGAGAAAATCCACGAGTTTCGTCTTGAATAATTTTTTTTTTGAAAAAGATACAGAGGTCAAGGATTGACCTCCTCTCAAATAAATTGAGGGCTCTCACTTATGACGGAGGAATGCCGTGGTGACAACAAAAACAACAAAAAACAACCAAAATAAACACTCAATGCCATAACCACGCCCAAGGACTCAAACTCAACAAAAGCTAATGCGCCCATAAACTACTCCATTCCCTACAAAGATCCAAAAAAGACAAACCCTCAAAGTCTGTCGATCTACACACCCAAGTTGCCACCCAGAACTTGATTTTATCCCAAAGGCTGTCCACTGCAGAAGAGACGTCTTCAAAGATTCTACTATTCCTCTTCAACCAAATTGACCAATAAGTCGCCAAAACATCACTCTGCCACAGACGTGCCATCCTTCGCCTGCCCCCCATATGGCAAAGGAACAGTTGAGAACAAGAAGAAGGCATACACCAAGAAACTCCGAACTCAGCCAATACTTTTATCTACACCTCCCTTGCAAGGAGACAATCTAAGAAAAGATGACGAATTGATTCCCCTTCATTCTTACAGCAAACACACCAATTCGGCGAAAGATAGTGAAAAGGTCTACGCCTTTGTAAATTCTCGTGGACGTTCACCTTATCCAAGAACAGCAACCAACCAAACAGTTTAACTTTATACGGAGCAACACTCCTCCACAAAAATTTAGCCCAATCCAACTCTGGGCCTAAATGAGCATAGCTCAAGGAATGGAAGGCGGACTTACAACTAAAAATTCCACTGGTAT
The DNA here is from genome assembly GCF_963169125.1 of Humulus lupulus. Classification (NCBI taxonomy): domain Eukaryota; kingdom Viridiplantae; phylum Streptophyta; class Magnoliopsida; order Rosales; family Cannabaceae; genus Humulus; species Humulus lupulus. Next base: position 194,128,544 of record NC_084802.1, read on the forward strand.
CCGGAATCCAATTCCTTCTATCCTCCAAAATTGACGGGAGAGCCACCACATGAAGCATATGCGTACACTGAGCGAAATTGGCCACCTCCCTATCAAACAAATTGTACACTGAGCGAAATTGGCCACCTCCCTATCAAACAAATTCCTTCTGAAACGAAAATTCCATCCTATGACCCCCACACTCCCTTCACCGCCCAAGACTGCCAAATCTTTAATCACACAATTCTTGGCCATGGACACCAAGAATAAATCCGGGAAGTGAGACTTCAAGGGATCTTCGCCTAGCCAAACATCCTCCCAAAACTGAATCCTATCTCCCTTCCCACCTTAAAACATACCATCCTTCTGTACTTCTCGTATAATGCCGCAATATCCCTCCACGGACCACGAATCGAAAATCTTCCCCCTCCTCCCATATCCCAATGACCCTCATCTATTCCATACCTACTCTTCACCACCTTATGCCATAAAGCCTTTCTTTCTAAAGGAAAGCGCCATAACCATTTCATAAGAAAAGCTTTGTTCCTCTCCTCAATATTCCCAATACCCAACCCTCCATGACTTCGAGATTTACAGACTTCTTGCCAGGAAACCAAATGATCATCCCCCGACCGATCTGCTCCCTCCCACAGAAAATCTCTCATCAATTTATCTATACTCCTTGCCACATTCTCAGGAATTCGAAAAAGGGACAGATAGTAAATTGAAATAGAAGACAGGATTGACTGAATAAGAGTCAATCTTCCACCGCAAGACAGAAAATCACTTTTCCAGCCATCCAGCCGCTTAATGCATTTTGACATCATCGGTTCCCAAAACAATTTGAATCTTGGTGAACTTCCCAAAGGAAGACCCAAATACTGAATAGGCCATTGGCTCACTTCACACCCTATCTCACTAGCCCGAAGATCCACTACCTCCTCGGGCAAATTTATCCCCAACAATTGACACTTGTGCAAATTAATAGATAGCCCAGACACCTCACTGAAGACCTTCAGGATGTCAAGGAACACCCCCAAGGAATCATCATCATTAAGAAAGAAAATGGTATCGTCCGCAAATTGAAGATGGCTAACATCAACTCCATCACTGCCCACTATAAATCCTCTAATAGCCAAACTACTCTTAGCCTTATCAATCATTCTTCCCAAAACATCCACCACCAAAGTGAACAAGAAAGGGGACAAGGAATCCCCTTGACGAAGACCCCTCGATCCCTTAAATTTACCCCCAGGACGACCATTTAAAAACAGAGAAAAACGTAGACGACAGGCAGCCTTGCATCCATCGCCTCCAAACCTCTCCAAAACCTTTTTTCTGCAGAACAAAATCCAAAAAACCCCAATCCACACAATCATTAGCCTTTGTAAAGTCAATTTTGAAGACCCAACCCTTTCTACCCTTACTCCTGTATTCCTCTACCGCCTCATTAGCAACCAAAAGAATCTGCCTACCCTCCACAAAAGCTCCCTGAGTCTCTGCTATTGTATCGGGCAGAACACCTCGAAGTCTACAAGCCAACACTTTAGAGATGATTTTATACAGACTAGTGACAAGACTGATAGGCCTATAATCCTTCACACGACAACTATTAATTTTCTTGGGAATAAGGCATATGTAAGTTTCATTGGCTCTCTCTTGAATAATTCCATCCTTAAATAACCCATCCAAGACTGTCATCAGATCGCATTTCACTGTGTCCCAGTTTTTCTGATAAACCGCCATGGAGAAACCATCTGGCCCCGGAGCTTTGGACCCATCACAATCAAACACTGCCTGTCTTAACTCTTCCTTAGAAAAAGGCTGCTCAATCATAGAAGCCAACACAGACGGAATAGGTTCCCAAGAAATCCCGTCCACCCCAATCCATTTTCTGTAGACCGACGCGTACAGGGAAGAATAAAAACCCACAATAGTCTTTTCAATATCGATGTCGTCAACCAAAACAGTTCCATCATCTTTTTCTATCCTTAAAATGAAATTTTTAGCTTTCCGAGCACTAAGAATATTGTGAAAGAGCTTGGAATTGGCATCCCCTTCCCTTGCCCATTGACATTTTGACTTAAGCCACACACTTCTCTCTTCCTCCAAGACCATTTGCTACCACTCTTTTTTCAACTTTGAACGTTCCTGACAAAATTGTTCATTCCATAATCCCCCCTCCTCTATTCTATCCAAAGCAACCAACCTCCTTTCCGTCGACTGTTTAGACTCCATTCTTAATCCAAAGGCTTCCCTGCTCCATTTCTTTATTGTCTCTGACCAAGTCTAACTTGCACATAAACTGATACCCAGGCCACCCTTGCCCCTTGTCCCGACCCCACCACTTCCTGAAAAGGCTAGTAAAATCTTTATGGTCCAACCAAGCATTATCAAATCTAAACGGGCTAGGCCCCCAGGAGAGAGGATTTGAGTCCAACACCATTGGACTATGATCCGACACAACGCGAACCAATACTTCCTGTCGCACAAAATAGTATAACCCTGACCATGCCGAAGAGTATAGGAATCTGTACAGTCTACAACAAATTGGATTCTGTCTATAATTTGACCACGTGAAACGACCATGCTGAAGGGTTGGGTCTATTAATTTTAACTCTCTAATCAGTGCATCAAACCTCTTCATACTTCTGGTATTAGACCCACTATTCAATTTCTCGTCCACCTTTCTGACCACATTAAAATCGCCCCCCACACACCACTTATCAGCATAAATAGCACTCAAGCCTGATAATTCATCCCAAAAACAATCTCTTTTTTTGTACACCACTGGCCCATACACACTAGTAAACCACCAAGGATCCTCCCCTCTGCCTCAATACAAACAGAAACAGAGAAGTCTCCCACTAAAGAATCAATAACAGAGACAGCTCTTGTGTCCCAAGCTACTAAAGTACCTCCCGATCGACCTGTAGCCTGCTGATAAATCCAAGCCTTGAATCTGGATCACCAAATGCTTCCCACGAAACTTCTGTCTATTTTGTCCTTTTTCACCTCCTGAAGCACGATAATATCTGGGCTAGCTCTACAAATAGTTTCTTTAATCGCCTTCTGTTTATCTCTGTTGCCACACCCCCTCACATTCCAAGACAGAATCTTCACAACTCACTATTGCACCCCACTCCTCTCTTCTTCCTCTTTTCATTATTTACATTGAATCTCAACTTTCTAAGTTCACGATAGCTTCTTTGAGATAGACTAATGGAATCTCCTTCCTCCTTCTCCCCCAAATCGTTTGGATACACCGAAATACCTAATGAATCCATGGCTGTAAGAAGTCTAGAAGACTCAACATCTTCCAACCCCAACTTAATACCTTGATCCCCTATCTCCCCTTGCAAAGGGTCCCCTTTGTTGATAGCTAATGGCTCGGCCAAGTTCAAACTCACGCCCTCCCCCTTAGTTGTTTCACAAACCTCGTATTCTTCTTCCTTTTTTCCTTCATTCCACAAACAGCCCCCCAGAAACACACTATCCTCCCATTCCCTTCTTTCCCCTTCTGAACCATTTTCCTCAATGTCATCTTCCGAGCTGCCGGATTCTAGATCATCAAACATCGGACATATGAAGTCCTCTTCCAGAGCCATGTCATTAATTTTCGTCCCCTCTTCCCATTCCTCAACGAGTAAAGTACTTCTTGGACAAATTTGAGGATGTTTCCGGGTATAGACTTTCTAGCCAGAACTCTGTGTGTTTGACTTTGAGTCATACTCCAAATTCTCAACCAACACGCTACGCTTCCCTTGGAGTAGGCCTAGGAGCTGTGTCATCCCAAAACGTGACAACTCCTTTTGAAAAAGAAGCACGTTCTTTTTGTATGAACCTACGTGTGGATCCCTTATTAAAAACTGAATTGGGCTTACTTAAAGCTTGCTGGCCCAAAAACTTAGTTGCCAACTTTGGATTGAAGAGAGCCCAAAGAGAGCTAAATATCTACTTTTATTAAGTATGGCCCACCCTCCAAAAACATAGTCCAGCCGAAATATTTGACTGAAAAGAAAATCTGCTTTATCCCATCAGTGCATATTTTATTTAAACAAAATTCCTCCTTCACATTAGGGCACGTGCAGGACAAAAAGCAGTCCACCTCTTTTTTAAAACAGGAAACTGTGTCATTTAAGCTGAAATCTTTGACCAAAAGATCTGCCCTCAATCTGTTGTAAATTTTTTTTAAGGATGGGCAAAAATTTCGGGAATTAATTTCCATTGAAGTTTCAGTTACTTTCGGCAAATCAAGACCCGAAGCTCGCTCAGCATGCACCTCCAGCCTATTACCGACGACTGCCGTAGCACGTCCCTTCAACTCATCGGGAATCTTTCGGCTCTCATTCCTTGCACCCCCAGATGCTTCAGTCCCCTCCAATTGGGACTCAGCCGCAACCTCAACTCCACTCTTATCCTTCCTCACTGATTTCCTCATCCAAACTTGCCCTGGACGTTTGCCCTCCTTCCCATCTTTCTTCTGAATTCGAAACAGATTCAAGCTAAGAGTATCACCCTCGTACGGCACCGAAATTCTTTCTGGTACAAAACCAGAGCCATCCCCAACAACCTTGAGTCGAGCATTTTTTAAATTCTTACCCCTTATTGTGTCGTCATCAATTTCTAATAAGCCTCCACAGAAAGAACCTATCACCTTAAACACATGAAAATTCCAAATGTTAAACGGAATTCCTTCGACACCTATCCATTCTTTTCTGCAAGAAAATTTCCTGTCAATTGTTTGATTCCTCCAACTCCATTTAAGGAAAGTAACTGTTGTGATTGCCGGAATGTTAACCGAACCCATAGAGGCCAAATTCTCTTACTCCCTCTCATTGGCACATTGAATGACTAAACGGTCATCTGAGAAACTGGAAAAGGTGATATTTTTTCCCCACCAACGTTTCACTCCTCTCTGAACCGCAGACCAAGGGAGTCGACAATCCTCCCTAAGCATGAGAACAGCATAACGGCAATCCATGATCGGTTTCTCCCCCTTCTCCTCCATTCCCATCTCCCATAATTCTGTCTTCACTTCTTTATCATGCGCTTCCTTCCCTCGTAATATTTCCTCATCCTTTAAGGATTTCGAGTGAAGGTTCTTCTTAACTACGGAAGCCCAAGAGGTCGAACTTTCCACCCTCCGAACAGTATTCTTGTGAGGAAAATTACCTTTTTTTCTAACCAGATGCTCCAAGCAAAATGCTAAATCTTTCCAACCCTTGGTACACCCCTCCTCAGGCACTATGATGGACTCAAAGACGCTATGTTTGAGAACATAAATTTTTCAAAAAGACTCCTCGAGCATTCTGGAAACATTCCAACAGAAGCCTCATGGAATTGTTCCTAAAAGTCCTCCTCCGATCTGCTCTGCGGTATTCCTTAGCTTCGATCATCCATTCCACTTCTTCTAAGAGCCACATGGTTGCGTCTAGCGTTATAGAGATCTCATACCCTGTAAATCTAGTTCTCTCACATAATCTAACTGATCCACCATCCTTTGAAAGGGATAACATGAAAACCTTATGAATTGTTCTAAAGCTCCAATATCTAAAACCAAAATTCGACTCTTGTCCAATCCCAGTGGGGAAAAGGACGTTTTTCTTCCCATAACCAGTAGGGTTATGGTGCACCCTCGACCTATTCCTTTGAAATGAACTGCATCTCATTTCTCAATTTGAATATCAATTCTCTACCAAGTTAATTCATTCAGATTTCCCCCAGACCAACTATGACTAATACAAGGCTGAAAAGGATGATTAGCCAATGAACTCACTCCTTCAATACAAGTAAACACAAGTAAAATCAATTCTAGTGTGTGCTTTACATTGCATTTTAAGTATATAGTTTCGTCTTGAATTATTGGCTATTATTCGTGCCACCATAGGTGATTCTCTCAGGACGTCTATGATCCAGGCATACTTCTGCCAGGTTCTTGACAGTTCCTTCATTGTCCCTCTTTCTCAAAAACTTCTCAAGCGATTTCCTTGGCCATTTCTTCCTTTGATCACTATGCTTGGTTTTTGGCTTTGAGAGAAGCATTGTAACACTCTCAAGCAGATTGTTTTGGTCTTCTCTTACCTCTTGGTTGGAAACTTGATCACTGATGATAGGTAGACAAGATGGTCTAAGAGCATGGATCCATGGCTTGTCCAAGATGGCATTGACTGTTCAAAAAGATTTGCAACCTGCTCAACCCAACAATTTTTAACCCAAAAAAAATGCAACTCGAATTTTTTTCAACTCCAACTATTTATTACATAGGCGAGTTGAAAATTGGTGTTAACCTACATTTAGAGCCAAGAACAATCTTATTATCTTATTGTATGGTGAAAACAAGAGAGTCGTCAACTGTGACATAGCTAGGTATTTTTCTAGTAGCAAGTATAACACATGGAAATACCATTGGAAGTTACATCATTGCTAGTTAGTGGGGATGATGGTAATGGTAAAATTCATATCAGCCATGGTTATTCATGTAAGAAGGGCCATGTTGTGTTGTTGTTTCGAAACGATAACCAATCCTCATGGAGGTTTATTTTGGGAGGCATACAGAGGAAATTAGGCATAAGGATCGAACTATCCCATTTGTCTGATGATAGAGGTATTCTTTGGTGCCCCAATGAAGCGCCATACAATAAGATTTAATATCCAAAGGGGAGATGATTATTTCAGGTGATTTAAAGATTTCTGTCGTTCCTTGGAGTTTGATCGTGATTGATGGCATTCCCTTAAACATCTGAAACATTCACGTATTTAAGGTTAGAAGGGCTCTTTGCAGTGGGTTGATGGCTGTGGACAAAAATATGGTAGAGATGACAAATGTATCTTATGCTCGGATGAGATTGGTTGGGGATTCCAAATACTTTATCCCGACGTCAATCATTATGCCTTATGATGGAAGTTTTATTTCCTTAAGATTATACAAATTGGGAGAATCGTTTAACCAGGTAAGCAACGGTGGTGGAGGTGTTTGGGTAAGGAAGGAGGTTCAAAGTTGCTCCATTCCAGTAGAGAAGGAAGGAGGTGTGTCGCAGAAAATAGTTCAAGAAGATGAAGGTGGCGAAAAATCGACTGCACGTACAGTTCAGGTATCGACGCTTGTTGTGTTAGCGATGACTAGAGGAGTCAATTCGAAAGGAGGAGCAACAAAATCAACGTTAAAGACTTTCCTTTATTTTCAAGAATCGGTTTGCAATTCCCTGATATCTAGGAAGGATAAGGAGAAGATTTTGTTAAAAAGGAATGCATTAAATTCAGTTGACTTGCCAAGAATTTATAGAATAAAAAGTGATCTGGCAAGGAGCAATAAAAAGTTATGCAATGCATAATCTTTGCATGGAGTGGAGAATTATGTGAAGGACACGTGTGGGCTTTCTTTTAATTATAGAGGTGGGGTCACATGGGATAGGCATGTGTGCCTTGTAAGATGGGCTGGACAGGTGGGCTTTGGAGGATGGACTAAGAGGTTTTTTAATTTGTCAAAACAAGAGGCTTTACTAAATAAGTATGTCTTGTTGAAGTTTGTGGACCCAATAGAAAAAGTGAACCATCTTTTGTCAGTTAAGTTATCAAAGATTAATCCTAAAGGCCAAAATTCTTTTTCCAAGGCAGCTGTATATTATTGGGCCAATTTCCCCATTTTTGAGAAGAAATCTTCTTCTATCCTTATCAAGGAAATTGTGGAAGAGTAGTCTGTCACAAAGTTCTCTGAACAACATTTATTAGTCTATGAACGAAAGAAAAAAAATCCTAGTGATAAGTTTGCAAGGCAAGGATTCTGACAAGGGGGAAAAAGAGTTAAAACTTGATTTTGATGATATGGAGAGAAATCAAGGGATGGAATGTGATGGTCAGGAGGTTGGAGGGTCTTTTTTTAATGAGGCTAGTTTAGGAGGTTGGAGGGTCTTTTTTTGATGAGGCTAGTTTAGATGGTAATGTTTCTGATATTGACAGAGAAGACTTGAATGAGGATGGCCTTCATAATTATGAGGAAACAATTGTACACATAAGGAATTTGTGGGAGGACAAAGAAGTTGTGTCTTAAAAAAATGTTATCTCTTCGGAAAATTTGGGTACTCTTTGTGGTAAGGAGGGTATGGTAGGAGAGGAAATATTTGAATATTTTAAGGCAGCCGGGGAGAGTTTTCAACATGAGAAAGAGGGAAGTATGCAAGGTGAGGCTAGGGACACCTCAGGCGAGACTTTAGCAGCAATGGGAGTGGAGTTGGTCACGCACAAACGAGATAACTTTGAAACTTCCAGGCAGGTTTTGGCTTCTGATAGGATGGCTTCTGATAGGAAGAGTAGAGAGTTGAAGAAATTGGCTTTCAACATAAACTATGATAAAGGGTTTCAGAAAAAACGGGGTGACAGTTCTTATAAATGAAGATTCTTTCCTAGAATGTTCGAGGCAGCGGTGCAGTAGAGAAGAGGAAAGCAATAAAAGAGACAGTATACAAAATTAATCTAGATATTATTGTCCTTTAGGAGGTGAAAAGAAGTCAAGTGGATAGGCGTTTTGTTGGAAGTATTTGGAGGTCTAGGTTCAAAGCGTGGATTTTATTGCCCTCTATTGGGAGATCATGTGGAATTTTAGTAGTGTGGGATACTAGAAGCATCAAGGTTATTGATACTTTAGTGGGTGCTTTTTCAGTGTCTATACTTGTTCAACTAGAAGGTAATCAACCATGGTGGTACTCAGGGATTTATGTTCCAGCTCATTATGGTAGTAGAAATGAGTTATTGGAAGAGATCGCACGATTAAGTTCTATTTGTGGGGATACTTGGTGTGTGGGGGGAGACTTCAATGTAGTTCGTCGGGTGGATGAGAAAGCTAACAATACTTCTAATACGAGGAGTATGAAGATCTTCGATGAGTTAATTAGGGAGCTTAAGTTGCTTGATCCAAGACTTAATAATGGAAGATTCACATGGTATGACTTTAGAAATCGTCTCATTTGTTGCCGTTTGGATAGATTCCTCTTTGCTAATAACTGGATGGTGTTATATCCTTTTGTTGGACAGGAAGTGTGCGTACGAGTGGTTTCAGATCATAGTCCAGTGGTTTTGGATTCTAATCCTCTTATTTGGGGTCCAAGCCCTTTCAAATTCGACAACCTTTGGCTGGAGTATAGGGAGTTTCGTTCGAACTTTAGCAATGGTGGCATAGTGCTTCGGTGAGAGGTGGATCTAGAAACAAGTTTATGTCAAAACTGAGAGATGTTCGGAGGAGGATTCAAGTGTGGAGTAAAGGGGTTTATGGCCCTAGGAAGTTGGAGAAGTAGGCTCTTGAAAGACGTGTATCAGAATTAGATAGGATGGAGGAAAATGGTACTTGGGATGCTAATCTCATCGCTAAAAGAGGAAGAGTTAAGAGGGAGTGGTATAATTTGATTTTAGAGGAGAGAGGGAGCTGGTTGAAGCTCAAGTGTCAGTAGGCCAAAGATTGAGACTCCAATTCTAGACTTTTTCATAATGTTCTAAGTGCTCGAAAGGCTAAGAATTTTATTTCCCAGATTGAGAAAGCGGATGGGACTGTGCTAAACGGGGAGGTTGAGATTGTTAGATTTTATTCAACCTTGTATTCTTCGGTTGACCGACACTGGAGAGGAATCTGGGGTATTGAGTGGAGAAGGATATCTGTTTTCCTAGGTCTTTTATCGAAAGGCCCTTTGAGGAGGAGGAGGAGAATAAGCATGTTGTCTTTGATTGTTTTGGCGACAAAGCACGGTGGCTTGATGGGTTTTCGATGGCTGTGTTTCATTTTAATTGGGAGGTTATAAATGATGATTTGGTGGAGGTTATTGAGGGGTTTCATGCAGATGGTATCATCCCCAGATTATCCAACCAGACTTTCATCTGCCTTATTCCTAAGAAGCTCAATAGCTGTCGGGTAAATGATTTTAGGCCAATAAGTCTTATCACAAGTGTGTATAAGGTCATTTGGAAAGTCTTGGCCAACAGATTGAGAAGGGTGCTTTCGGAAACCATTCTTGAAACTAATAATTCATATATTAGGTATCGTTCTTGTGGCCAATGAAGTGGTGGAAGAGTATCGTAGCAAAGGGAAGAGTGGTTGGGTGTTAAAATAGATTTTGAGAAAGCCTATGATTGTGTGGAATGGGACTTTCTTGATTTTGTTATGGAATTCAAAGGTTTTGGCTCTCTTTGGAGGAGGTGGTTGAAGGGATGCCTCACTTCTATGTCGTTTTCGGTATTCGTGAATGGTAGGCCGAGGGGTAATTTTGGAGCCTCTCATGGGCTTCGGCAAGGTGATCCTTTATCCCATTTCTTGTTTACTCTTGTGGTGGATGTACTTGGTAGTTTGGTGGACAAAGCCAACGCTTCGTCTTTATTTCGAGGTTTTTCGGTGGGGAACGATAAGATAGTAGTGAGCCATCTTCAATTCCAATTTCTCCTTGACATACTTAAGGCTTTTTCAGTCATCTCTAGGTTGAAGGTTAATTTGTAGGAGTGTCAATTGTTGGGGCTTAATGTGGCAGAGGAGGTTGTGAACTCTCGCGCCTCAATTATCAGTTGTGAGGTTGGAAAATGGCCAATGAAATATTTAGGTCTCCCGTTGGGAGATAATCCGAGGCTTCAAACCTTTTGGGAGCCAGTGTTGGCTAAGTGCGCAAAAAGATTAGCTGGGTGGAAGTGTGCTTCTCTCTAGAGGGGGTCGACTTACCTTAATTCAATCGGTGCTTTTGTCACTCCCGGTGTATTATGTGTTGCTTTTTAAAGCTCCTAAAAGTGTTTTGAAAGTGTTGAAAAGGATGATGCGTGATTTCTTGTGGGATGAAGTTGATATTGCGGGTTCTGAGCATTTGGTGGAATGTGGTCTGTAAACCTTTATTTAAAGGAGGACTTGAGATTGGAAATTTGGAAGTAAGGAATAAAGCTTTCCTTTTTAAGTGGTTATAGAGATTCCTGTTGAAGCGTAATTCTCTGTGGCATAAGGTGGTGTCGAGCCGTTATGGGCGTGCTGCAAATCTTTGGGATACAAATGTGGTGAGATTTACTGTGAGGGGCTGTGGAAGGACATTGCATCCCTTTATGGTGAGCATGGGAGGTTGGTTCATTTTAAAGTGGGGCGTGGTAATTCAGTGAGGTTTTGGGAGGATGTGTGGATTGAAGGGCAAGCTTTGAAGGATAGGTTTCCAGACTTGGCAGTTATTTCCCAAGCTAAAAATGCTCCGATAGCTGAGTTGGGTGTAACTAGGGAGGTGGGAGCAAGAGTGGATTGGAATTTGCATTTCAGAAGACACTGTAGAAATAATCTGAATTATTAGTTAGTGTTTTACAACTTATTAATTAGTGTTTTACAACTCATTACTTCGTATTTTACAGCTAAGGTGTAATTAATGTAAATTAGTTTATACCTAGAATATTCCTTTGTACTTAGCCTATTTAAAGGCTATTCCTTTAGAATTAGTTGATACCATGTGGAAAAATATACTCTTGATCGTTATCTTTACTTCTAAAGGAATAGCCTTTAAATAGGCCGAGTACAAAGAAATATTCTAGGCATAAATTAATTTACATTAATTACACCTTAGCTGTAAAATACTAAGTAATGAGTTGTAAAACACTAACTAATACGTTGTAAAACACTAACTAATAATTCAGATTATTTCTACACCCTCCCTCAAGCTGGTGCATACAAGTCCCACATGCCCAGCTTGCACACTTGCTCATCAAAGCTTTCTTTTGATAATCCTTTTGTTAGCAAATCAACAACTTGTTGTATGCTTGACACATAGTTCTTTTTCTTTTATGAAATGACGGTCCACCTCCACATGTTTGGTTCTATCATGATGAACCGGATTGTGTGCTATATTAATAGCTGATTTATTGTCACTGTATAGTTTCAAAGGATTCACTCTTTGAAGTTGCAGTTCTTCAAGAACTCGTTTGATCCAGATCAATTCACATACTCCTTGAGCAAGAGCTTTAAGCTCGGCTTCAACACTGCTTCTTGCAACAACAGGTTGTTTCTTGCTTCTCCAAGTAACAAAGTTTCCCCATACATTGGTACAATATCTAGATGTTGATCTTCTGTCCTCAATTGAACTTGCCCAGTCTGCATCAGTGAAAGCTTCTATGCCTCTTTCTCCATTTTTTCTGAACAACAGACCTTTTTTAAGGTAACTTCTTTAGATACCGTAATATCTTGTAAACTGCCTCCAAGTGTTCTTCAAAAGGGTTGTGCATATACTGACTGACCATGCTAACTGCAAAGGCAATGTCATGTCTGGTGTGAGATAAATAGATAAATTTTCCCCTAGTCGTTGATACATCCCTTTGTCTACAGGTTTCTCCTTTTCTATCTGCCATTTGATGAGACACTAAGGCAACGAGTGAGAGGGTTGTAACATTTGTAGCCCTTTTTGGTGGAAGAATACCCAAGGAAAATACACTTTGGGGAACGAGGATCAAGTTTGGTATGATTAGGTCCTAAAACATGAACATAGGCTGTACAACCAAACGTTTTTAGTGGAATATCTGAGAGTAGGCGTCTGAGGATAAATCTTAAGAAGAGAAGATATTGGAGTTTGATAGTGTAAGACACGAGAAGGCATTCTATTGATTAAATAAGCTGCTGTCAAAATAGCTTTTCCCAAAAAAATCTTAGGAACAGAATTAGTAAATATGAGAGCCCTAGCAACTTCTAACAGATGTCGATTTGTCCTTTCAGCAATCCCATTTTGTTGGGGAGTACGAACACATGAACTTTGATGGACAATCTCATTAGAGATAAGATAATCACCTAAGATGGATTTAAAATATTATGTACCATTATCAGTGTGCATAACTTGGAGATTAACTTGAAATTGATTTTTAATCATTGAATGGAATTTTTTGAAGATGGCAACGGCATCAGATTTGTCTTTTAAAAGAAACACCCAAGTTAAACGAGTATGATCATCTATAAATGATATAAACCAACGAGTATTAGAGATATTTGTAACCCTGGATGGCCCCCACATGTCACTATGAATGAGAGTGAAATGATGAAATGCCTTATAGGGGCGAGAACGAAAAACACTTCGAGTATGTTTTGCAAATTGACACACTTCACATTGGAACATGTTCAAGTGTTTGTTTTTAAACAGACTAGGAAACAGATGTTTCAGATAGGGAAAACTAGGATGTCCTAATCGATAATGCTATCTCATTATCAACGACTAGTGGCAAAATTGATCTATTTATCTCACACCAGACCTGACATTGCTTTTGCAGTTAGCTTGGTCAGTTAGTATATGCACAACCTTTTGAAGAACACTTGGAGGCAGTTTACAGGATATTACAATATTTAAAGAAGACACCTGGAAAATGTCTGTTGTTTAGAAAAAATGGAGAAAGAGGCATATAAGCTTTCACTGATGCAGACTGGGCAAGTTCAATTGAGGACAGAAGATCAACATCTGGATATTGTACCAAGGTATGTGGAAACCTTGGAGAAGCAAGAAACAACCTGTTGTTGCAAGAAGCAGTGCTGAAGCGGAGCTTAGAGCTCTTGCTCAAGGAGTATGTGAATTGATCTGGATCAAACGAGTTCTTGAAGAACTACAACTTCAAAGAGCGAATCCTTTGAAACTATACAATGACAATAAATCAGCTATTAATATAGCACACAATCTGATTCATCATGATAGAACCAAACATGTGGAGGTGGACCATCATTTCATAAAAGAAAAAGAACTATGTGTTGTTTATGTGCCAAGCAAACAAGCCGCTGATTTGCTAACAAAAGGATTATCAAAAGAAAGCTTTGATGTGCAAGCTGGGCATGTGGGACTTGTATGCACCAGTTTGAGGGAGGGTGTAGAAATAATCTGAATGATTAGTTAGTGTTTTACAACTCATTACTTAGTATCATACAGCTAAGGTGTAATTAATGTAAATTTGTTTTTACCTAGAATATTCCTTTGTACTCAACCTATTTAAAGGCTATTCCTTTAGAAGTAAAGATAACGATCAAGAGTATATTTTTCCACACACACCTATTTTTGATAGAGAAGTGCCTTCTCTAGTTGAGTTGTTAAGGATCCTAGAGTTTATTCATTTGTCAGCGATTCTGGATGATAGAAGGGTTTGAGAGCCTGAATCTAGCGAGCTTTTCTCTTGTAAGTCTACTTTTCAGAAGCCTTGCGGATGGGCAAGCTGTTGTGTTGTGGGCTAAGATATTATGGAAGAGTCGAGCTCCTTCTAAAGTCAAGGTGTTTGGTTGGCTGTTGTTTGTTGAGAAGCTTAGCGTTAACGATTAGGGGTGAGCACGGTGTGGTTTGGGCGGTTTGAACACTTTTTAATACACCACGCCACAAGTGCGGTTTAGTAACTAGAACACACCATGCGGTGTGATTTGGTTGCACCAAACCGACCAAACCAAACCATTTTTTGCGGTGTGGTTTGGGCGGTTTTCCACGGTTTGTGTTAAAAAATATGTCATAACAAAATTTAAATTTTTAAAAAAATACTAAATCCTTAGTTCATAACAAATCCTTAATAAGTTCTAAACAACATCACAAGTTATCAATTAAGTTCAGTGAAACACAAAAAAAATATACAAGTCTCCCATATTGGGTAACTATAAAAAATGGTATATATGTAAAGTTTATTTTTTTTAATATATTTGTAAGTATGCGGTGCGGTGCGGTGCAAACCAAAATTTTACACCGCCAAACCGCGCACCGCACCACACCGCACGGTTTAGCTCAAATACAAACCATACCGAACCATTACACTTTTGACACCGCAGTTTGCGGTGTAGTATGGTGCGGTGCGGTCGGTCACCGCGGTTTGTCGGTTTAGATGCTCACCCCTATTAACGATGTTCTTCAATGTTGTCGTCCTTTTCAATGCCTCTCTCCTAGCTGGTGTCTGTTGTAACAGGGGGGCTGAATCTCTCAATCATTTGTTTCTGTTTTGTGATTTGGCTCAGATGTTATGGTCAAGAGTGCGAGTGAGTTTGGCTTAAGTTGGTGTTTGTCGAGTTCCGGCTATCAGCTGTTATGTTGTGGTTTAGAAGGGGATAAGCAGTTGAACAAGCTATGGAGGTCTACGATCTTGGCTTGCTTTTGGGCAATTTGGCTAGAACAGAATAGCATAATTTTTTTATGATAAATCATCTTCGTGCGAGACCATATTTGGGAGAGGGTCAAATTCTAGGTGGCCACTTGGGTGTATCGTACAAAAGATTTCGAGGGGTTATCTTTCTTAGATCTCACTAGGAAGTGGGTAGTTTTTTTATTTTTCTCTTGTGTTCTCTTTTGTGTTTTTGTTTTTGTTTGTCACCACATTTTTCCTCCGCTATAAGTGAGAGATTTCTATTTAAGTGAGAGGAGGTCATTCTAAGACAAGGACCTCTGCCTCTATTTCTTTAAAAATTTAATTTAATTTAGCACACCAAGAAATGTGACATTAGGTGTCTCTTGTCTAGGTGCGACATTATTGAGGTGTGTGAATTCGAGAAATTGAAATATTCTTATTTTATTTAAAGAGTTTTTGAATGATAAATTTAGTAACATCTTTGTGCTGAGATGTTAAAAGGTTGAATTTTCAATTTTATTAGCTGCTTAAAATTTAAGAATTATGAGTTTAAAGATGAAGAATTTTGTATTGTTATATATGGATGGCCTAAATTTTCAACTTTTGGTGTTTAAAATTTAAGAATTTCACATTGTTAAATGATAAAGATTATACTTTAAAGGTTAAGCTTTTATAGTTTAAGAATTTTGCACTGCTAAACTTGCTGGGGTTATTCTTTTTCAATTTGATTTATATTGTTAGAATATCTCAATTTATAACTATATATAAATGATAGGCATTAGTTCGTACGTGCTAGGTGAAACTTTTTATTAATAAATATTTCATGAATAATAATATCATTTGTTTGTTATCACTAATTTAAATTATATGATTAATTAAAACTTCAAAAATATGTAATTTTTGTTTGTTTTTCTGATTAGATTTGAATTACTTATTTGTTTATTTTTAAAAAGTGCATTCGTACACATGGTCTTAAGGTGGGTCAGGATCGGGCTTGTCCCATGGTCTTAGTGGACCAGATCAATGTTGACCTAGTGAGTAGTGAACCAAGACTAACCTGCGTTATGCATTAGTGGGTTCGACGGCTTTAGTGTGGGCCAGTGCTTTGTTAGGACCATGGTCAGTGATGTGTTAGGGCCTAATGGGTCTGGACCGAGTCAGGGCCTGGTGGGTCAAGATCCGGCCAGGGCCTAATGGGCCTGAGTTTAGAGTTTATAGCTCTAGGGGCGAATTGAAATTTTTTACATGAGTACGATGATTACGATATTTGCATTGGCCCGTACATTTTGCCAAAGTGGCAAATTGTAAATGTCAGTAGTTTACTCGAGTACGTTAGTTTGCTTCTATTTTCGTAGACGATTGATTGTGGTGTTGTGTTGATGCTTGCAGGTTGGAACAACTGATAGCGTGATGGGACTCCCGAAAGCACTCACTGAGAGACTTTTAAAAGAGGCTCTCTAGTTTCCGTCAACTTGTTCCCTTGTTTCGTTTACTTGGTATGTATCTAATTTGAACTCCATTCTCTATTAATTGCTCCCCTCCTTTGAAGCATATTGGAGAGTGGAAATGACTACTTATTGGCTGCCTTTCTAAATACACAGACTCTGCAACATCAAGGCAAGTTATTATTTCTTGTGTTGAGGAGCATAACAGGCTTTTAACTTTGTGAAATTATATTGTATTGTCGACAACCTACACTAAGATAGGCTATGAAGATTTATGTTAGATTTTATTAGTCTTATCCTATTCACCGCTTCTTTTAAAATTTTGTTTGTCTAAAGCAAATTCTAAGAAGTCGTGAAATAAGTTCCCTCGTGTTTAAACAAAAATTTCAAATTTTAATCACAACAAAATTTCACCGGAGTTTATTAAGTTTGAGTTAGACATCCAATATTATAAGAATAATCTTGATTATAATCACATTTTGATTTTAATTATGATGGTATTAATTATTTGTGTAATTTTGGAAAAATTTGGGTGAATTTTGAATTGTGGCCGAAATCATTGAGTTTGGTTGACGAACTGCCTACATTCTCTAGTTAAGAAGTCAAGCCACTTGTAATTCTGAATGAAATATTTTAGAAAATAAATTGAATAATTTCAGTGAAAATTAAGAAATTTTGAAAATTCTGTTTGATATTTAAAAATTTTGAGAACTTGTAATCAGTGGTGAAACCTGTTAACGACGAGTCGGGTCATTTGCCCCACCCAAGCTTACCTACCATATATTTTTATATTATTTTTTTTCTGAGCTTCCCCAAAATTCAACAAAGGTAGGTTAAAAGAAAAGCGAAAAGATGAGACCCTTCAAAGACTACAACTAAAGTATCAGCAATCATAAAATAATTCATTTTTAATTTGTAACTTATCCCAAATATCTTTAGCTATTTCACAATTAGCTATAGCCTTCATTTGATTCATAGACATGATATTAAAAATGGCATGAGTCTCAGCCATGGTCCATTCGGATATGGGCTTCTTTTTGGTCTCCTCACCATCCTTCACAGCAGGAGGATTCCAACTATCAACAATTGCATAGCACACACGTTCATCAATAGCCTTGAGAAAAACTCTCATTTGAGCTTTCCAATAAGTATAGTTGATTCCATAAAGCATGAGTGGTCTAAAAGTAGACCCACTTTCTTTGAAACAATCCATCAAACACTAATAAGGCAGCAGGCAAGTAAGCAACAAAAAAATTCAGCAAGCCAACAAAAACTAACAACACCTAAGTAACCAACACAAGGACCAAAACTAAATAGTAGATGCAACAAAATCAACCAAGAAAAGCAAGGATCAACACACAAAGCAAGTTGATTAACTACTCCTACCAATTACCCATTTGAACTAATTACTAAAATTCAAATTTAACATAACAACATAGTGCATAAAATAAAAATAACACAATCATTTTACATGGTTCAGCCATAATTTCTCACAACCTACTACATGAGACCTAGTCCAGACTAACACATACTCAAAGTTATTACAAGCACTTATACAAAAAAAACAACCAAAAACTCCAATTTGAATTGATTCAAGCAACATGTAACAAATTCCCTATTTTTAATGAAGATCTTCAAGCAACCAGCCTCTCACTGGTATAATGGTTTGTTGGACTCCCTCCAGTTGCTGGAATCCCCCAGCTCCCCTCGAGAATCTGCTGCTTGAACTCCCTTCAAGTTTTGAACCAAAAAACCAAAGATAGAATGGTGAACTCTCACCAAAACGTCACAGGCAATGAGCAATGAAGCATTGAATGCTTCAGACTTTTTACAGAGGTTGTTTATTGAAGAAACCACTTTTTAACAGCTCAGAAAGGTAGGGTAAACACGCACAAAGAGAATATATATATACTAAGGCACAAATGTGGAAAGACAGCTCATCAAGACATGTGCTAAATTAAAATCACGTGTTCAGTGTTTCCGAAATCTCATCATTCAAAAGCATGTCTTAACATGATATTCAAAATATGAAAAACATAAGAGTAATAAAATGAGCTTCCAGTTTGTTAACATGCAAATGCATGTCTAAACATGATGTTCAATACATGACAAAATAGATGCATTTACAATTCATTATCAAGATGCAAACGATTTCACATTTGTTTATTCATATTTGTAAAATTAAAATTAATATATCTTTCCTTTAGCGTAAAAAAAATTGGAAAAATAGAATTACCAAACTTTTTTAAGAAATTTTATTAGACCCCTACAGAAATTCACCATAGTCTATGTACTAACCATTAAAATATATGTATATATCATGTGGGAAAGTGGAGTCATACTTAAGTTAAATAACAATAAACAGGTAATGTGATGGGGCCTTTGTCACCTCCTTAATCCTTACCTGTTCCCTCCTCCTGAAACGACAGAAGTTCTTCAACTTAAGGAGTTGTTCATATCGAAAGCCAACCACAAAATTGGATTGCACTGGGAAAAAACCAAAACCAAAGGAAGGAGTAAAGTAAACGTTGCCAAAAACGTGCAGTAATACTCAGTGGCCGAGAGAACTACGTTTGGGCAGCTGTTTGACTTGGTGTGCAACATCATTACAAGCATTATTTCTTTTACCTTTTGTTGGATCTTGGATTTTAAGATTGAGATAAAATGAATTTCAAAATTTTCATTTTCTCATATTTAGATTCAAACAAAAAATTGAGAATTTTATTTTTAGAAAAAATAAAACTTAAATATACTATAAGGGTATCAATTTCAAATATATTTTACGTTAAAATACACCACAAAATTTAATATTATGTAGTTAAAAATAAAACCACATGATAAATTTATAGGTATTGCACCTAAATTTTGAGTGTCTAATCAAATTTTTTTTTAAACGAAGAGAAATTATAAAAATGAGCTCTTTTTATAATTAATGTCCATGTTTTATTATCTTTTTTTTTAATTTACGGTATAATGTGAGTGTCTTTCTTATTGTGTCCCTGATTCAATGCAAAATTTAAGTTTTTGTCTAGTTAAAATAACAAGAACAATACATAATTGCACAAAGTTAAGGTCTTGTTTTCATTTGAAAAGGAAAAAAAATTATGATGGAAAAGAGTAAAAAAAATGAAAAGGAAAATACTTTGAGATTTTTTTTTAATAATATTTCTTTTTAAATATATTTAAAATTGTTCTGGCTCTTATAAATTACCTAGTGTTAGTTTTGTGCGCTATAATTCATAATAAATCAGAGAACAAAAAACACATATAATGTGCTCATTGAACCTGAATATTATTACATATTTTATAGCAAAATATTATATTGGCGTTGTTGCAAATGTAACACTTAAATACTATGGTAAAAATATATTAAATTAATAATTTGGTACTCCCTACCCAACTAGCCTTAATTTTTTTTGTTAATTGTTGATGTAACAGAAATTAAATTAATTTTTTTATTAAAAAATTATTTAACTTCTAATTTGAAACTAAAAAAAATAAAAACTTAAAATAAAATTAAAAATTTATTAAAACTCATTTTATTTAATTAAATTAAATAATTAAAACTAAATATTTAATAAACAAAAGCCATTCAAGCTTAATCCCAAACCTGAAAATAAACAAAATCCATTCAAAGTTTACTTCCCATCCCATTTCTTGGTTCTGAAGATGGTGCTTGACGTGGGTCGTGGATGTGAATGGCTTGAAGTCATGGACACTTGATGTCAAAACTTGGGTCGTGAATATGGTACCTACTGAGAACACTTGTCGTGGATCTAAGATGGTGCCTACGGGGTTAGGTGATGGACAAGGCTCTCTTCGAGATAGAGCAAATCTCCCAAAGTAACACTGATATTTCATTCAACAACTTGATAATCATAATTGTTTACAGAAAAAACTATTTATACTCCTATTACATTCCCTTAGGCAATAACATAATTTGTTACAAGATCTTCTCTCTCTTCTCAACGTTCCAAGAGCATCACAAAATCCCTCAACCAAAATAGTTTCACACGCACTCTCCTATTACGCGCCATCTTCCATCCTCTATTGGTGTAACCTTCGTTCTCCCCTTCTTCATTGTTGTCAATAGTTTCTTTGGGCTGGACTTCCATCATGGGCTGAGTTGTAACCAAGTCTTGGGCTGACTCCTCTATCCAACCTCTCACTTGGTGCTTAATAGCATCGGGGTCCAAAGGAATTGGGCTACCAAGTTGGACTGGTGTATCACCGCTTCCCTCCCCGAAAAAAACCTTGTCCTCAAGGTTGGCCAAATCGTACATCTTGAGGAATGTGGTGAAATCTTCCCAAGAGGCATCCTTCAATGAGCTCAAAGTCCACTGAACAAGAACTTGTAGTACCTAGCGAAAATCGCCAAGGGTGTCATAAGTGGACCGTAGCGTCCCAAATTTGTTAATAAGGCTTAGGGTCTTGATTAGCGTGTCTGGAGGGCAATAATTGATTTAATTATGTTAATAAATGAATTTAATGATTATGTGATTAGAAATGCATGTTTAGGTGAATTACATATGCATGTGGGCCCCATTTGGCTATTAGGGGCATATTTGTAATTTTAGCCCGTTGAGGGCATAAATGTAATATTTGTGTATATTATGATTGATACCATGAGTGAGTGGTGATATATTTGTGATTCACGATCCGAGATGGTCCTAGGAAGCAGTTTAGCTAGAGAGTCACAACGGGGTCAAATACCCAGCTCAGGAGGAGTCTAGGGATATTTTGGGAACGTAATATGTGTTCGGGATTTATCGAGTAATAGGTAGTAATTTAGTAATTATTTGGACATGTCGAGATTAAACGGGTATTTATAGGAACACTCGAGGAATTAGCGGGATTTGGCAAATGGTGAAATTTCCCTTGGTGGCACTTGAGGATTTAGATAGACTTAAGGGGTATTCTGGACTTTTACTAAAGGATATACATGAAATCTTGACGCTGGGACTTAGAAGAAAAAAAAACCAAAGGGGAAAACAAAACAGAAGGAAATCAGCTCCAAGACTCTCTCTCTCTCTCTCTCCATCGGTTCTTTTTCTCTCTCTCTCTCTCCCCCTTCTGGATTTGAGGCTGAAGCTTTAGGAAAACTGAAGTTTGGGGCAATTGAAGTTAGCTCAGGGTCGAGTACAAATTAGAGGTAAGCTCTTGGACTTGATCTTTATGTTGAATTATGCTAGGATTATAGGTTTGCATGAAATGGACTCTAAGTATGATTTTGGGTGTTTGCTGAGTATATAATTGTTTCTGAGATTTGTTATGGAGCCTAGGTTGTGTGGAAGGGAAGTCTAGGCTTGATTTTGGGTTAAATTGGAGTTTGGAGTGTGAAATTGGGGTTTAGGCTTGAGGAAAAACGCAGGAAGAATGTTAATTTTCTGGGTTTGGGGGCTCGGGCTGCAGCCCTGTTCTTTAGGCGCCGCGACCCGTGTGTGTCGAAGAGGCTAGAAACCTCTGTCTGCCTAGGCATGTCATGGCCTGTGTCTCTTAGCAGAGATGCATTTTGCCTCTGACTTGAGCGCGTCGCGGCCCTTAAGGGGCTGGGTCGTGGCTCAAATGCAAGATATTGGTTGTTTGAAGGATTTTAGCTTGGGAACTCAAATGTTAAGGCTCGGGAAGGATTTTACCACCCGGATTGGTAGAATCCAAGGTCTTGGAGGCTAGAATTATATTCCGAAGTTATTTATTGGATTAGAACTTGATGGATGGCTATTATGAATATGTTGTGACTAGGTTTTCAACGAAGCTTGGGTTAGAGGACTGTGCTCGGGATTGCGGTGCTCATATAGCTTGGGACACAAGTAAGAAAATTGTTGTACTCATAGAGCAAGGTGTGACCCTATTGTTTGTATTGCAGGGTGTGGCCCTATTGATTGAATTGCAGGGTGTTTACCCTAAGTTCAATCATGCGGACAGATGTTATAATAACATAAAAATATTATAATATCAAAAGGAATTCCTTTACACCGCGATCAGTAACTGCTCAGATGTAATTGTTTGTTAAAAGTAAAATCTGCCCATGCAGCAATAAAAATTAAAAAAGTAATTGTCTTTACATCACGACCCGTAGGTCGTATATTCAAAAGATAACAAGAAAAATAAAAAAGATTACGAGGCTAGAGGATCTCGAGGAGCGTTCCGGTCGACAGTAGCGCCAGCTTCATTGTCCGCGCCATCAATCCCCGTTGCCAGGGAAATCTCTAGGGAAGTAGGAACTTTAGCTCTTTCTTCTTCCTCCAGGAGAATGGCGCATTGGGACATGAGAGTCCGTCTCAAGCGCTCAGACAGATAGCTGAAGTCGACCTTTTGATTATGCTTCCAAAACTCGTAGAAGAAAAGGTGGGTGGCTTCCTTATACTTCTCCAAGTTTTTGGCATCAGTTTCTTCGAGCTCCTTCACGTGCCTTTCCAGCTCCTCCGTCTCCTTCCTGCTCGGAATCAGATCGAGCTCAAGCTGTTTGGATTGTTGATAATTGAGTTTGGCACTCTCCCTAAACTTTTCTTTATCTTCATTGGATTTGTAACGCCCTGGTTACCCCAGAACAGTTACAGTGAACCGGAAATTTGACCCGCTACCCGAGTCCTTTGGTTAAAAACGTGATCTAAGTGTTATTATCAGGTTAAGGTGAAAGCCAGTAAAAAGGGAAGGGTACATTTCATTAAGTAAATAAACAGCTCATGAGCCTTTCAAAATGTTTACAAGTGGTTCGTAATACAAAAGAGTCGCTTCAGTTCCAAATTTACAATCCCTGCCGGCCTAAGCGGCAAAAATAGGGTAAACCCCTAGTCCCTCTGAGAACTCCTTGACTGTGGCGGTCAAGCGACCCTGTATGTACACAACATCGCCCAAGCTCTCCACTCAGGGCTGGTTAAGCTTTTCCTTCCCTTACCTGCACCACATAGCACCCATGAGCCAAGGCTCAGCAAGAAAACACAATAAGACATGATATAGTATTAACAATGATCATAATAACCATTTTGGACTATCAGTCCAACAAATAGGTGACAATAGCCAAAAGTCACAATAATGAGCATCGCTCCCTCTAGCCATGTGACAATAGGGTCACCAGGGCTTAACTGATAAGTGATTCTTTCATATGTTTGATCAGGACAGGAGCATGGTGATTAGTCACCAACATAACCTTCCTCACGACTCTAGAGTCGAAGCTATGGACAACGCCCCTCAGCCACGTGACAAACGGTCACCGGGGTCATATACCTTGGCTATAGACATCTGGTCGTAGACCAGGCAAGCACTTATAAGTTCATCGACCTTAGGGTCGGTCCCGCATTAATGCCATAGAGCCGTTCAATGCGTGATCATCGACTTTAGAGTCGGTCCCTGACTAGTCAGTGTCTCAAACAGGTAATCAGCATTCACTAGCATTTAATATGCAATCCACGCTCACTTATATCAACCAACATGCCTCAATATCAAACCATGCATGTCATATACCTGTACAGGGTGCAACTGTACTCATACACCATTTTCTTACCTCAAGTTCGAGCGAGAAGTATGATAAAGACAACCCCTGAGAACGATCGATCTTTTAGTTCCTTAGCGGTTACCTAATCACAACCAATTATAGCCTCCATTAATGAGAATCCACAATAATAGGGTCTTAACCTAAGCACTACCCTCGGGACCTCGAAACATGCCCACACGGTGAGTAGATTCGATCTCGGGCCTTAAGGATTGAAACCCCAAGTCAAAAACCCTTAAAAACACTCAAAACGGGGTTTGGAAGGAACAGGGTAGCGCTACGACGCTCAACCCCTAGCGCCACAGCGCTCTACACAGAACCACCCAAGAGCCAAAAAGCCTCCTGAGGAGCGCTATAGCGCCCTAGGGTGGGCGCTGTAGCGCTACCTCTAGGCCCAGACACCCCTGAACCGACCTTCTTCATCTCCTTCGATTCTAACTCGATTTGCAAGCTTCCAAAGCCTATTCTTGATGCCAAATAAACCCAAAAACCATCCCAACACATCCCAAACATCACAAGCATGGGAACCCTAGCCAAAACTCCCAACAAAACCATGAATTCACCCTAGTAAACTCAGCTGCAAAACAAAACCAAAACAGAGCAAACCAGAGAAAACCATGGTTAGAAACTTACCCAAAGCTTGGCTTATGATGGTCTTCAATGGTGGAACACACTCCCAAACTCCCAAGGCTTGCTTCCTAAGCTTGAATCCTCAAAATTGGTTCAAAAACCACAAAGAACAGTGAGGAGAAGAAGGTACGGGAGAACTCTAAAGTATACTCTGTTTTTCCATCATTTCCTTCAGCCATCAAGGGTTATGTCTATCCTAGGGGTGAAATGTCCATTTTACCCCTAGGTCAATTAATACTTTCTAAAGGCTCCCAAGGGAATTTTGGTACTTCCCTCCTATCTCGTTAATCATAATTAACGCTCTCCAATTCCCGCTATTCTCAATAATCTCAAACACCAATAATTCACATCCCGTTACCCTTTATCCACCGGTAACGCTCTAATCATCAAAATCACCCCGAGACTCAACCCAAGCTCCGACACTTAATCCCGTTGTGACTAAACCGCTAATCAATATTCTACGATCGTCTCATGTCGAATAACTCGAACAAACCCACATCATAATGTGGTCTCAACATATATCACCAACATGCATACAATTAACATTATATTATAATATAATTCTCACAAACATGCATAAACACATTCAATGGCATAATTAAACAATTATGGCCCTCCCGTCCTACTAATCCAGCCGTTAACCATAATAGGGAATCCGGGGCATTACAGGATTTGTTCAGGGTAGCCCTGCTTTCCAACAGCTCCTCGGTTAGCGTAGCCTTCTACTCGAGCAGTTCATCGTTCTGCTTGGTCAGCTCTGGGTTTTTCTCGAGTAGTTCACCGTTCTGCTGGACCAGTTCAGTATTTTTCTCGAGCAGGTCAGCATTCTTTCCCTCGAGCGCCTTCATTGCCTCGGCGAGCCTGGTGTCAAAGTTTTTGGTCTGGGAGACCATTGCACCCGCACGGCGCCAGCCAGCAGCCATGGTTAGCAATCCCTGCGACCAGATGAAAGAAATAAGGTGATGGCAGAAAATTAAGAATAAATTACTCAGCAACGGAAAACAACTTACACTGACTATCTCATTTAGCCCTCGATTTATTATTTGGTCGGTTTCCATGGAGATGGTATCGTTGATGGCCTCTTGACTACGCTTGTGTTTGGAGAGTTTGTATATTCTCGCCCTGGCTGAACTGACCACGGTGCTGGACAGGGAGCCTTCGGGTAGAGTACGATGTGGCTGGTTGGAAGGCGCTGGAAGAGTGGAGTGCTGGTCGACCTGTAGAGTTGAGGCCAGCTGGTCGAGTGGAGAGGGAGGTGGCATGGTTTCCTTCGAAGGAACAGCTGCTGAAGGGCCTTCATTGAAGCAGTTTTGCTGCTCTCCCCCCAAACCCTCTTGCTGTCTTTCTTCCTGCCTGAGGAAGCAGCAACGGCCTTATAATGCTCGAACACGTCTTCAGACAACATATATGCACAAAAGGAAACAATACGAGCAGTGAGACAAAATATATAGATGGAACTAAAAAAGAAAGTAAGGAGATTATAAGTAAAGTACCCATGCTACAACTACTGGTTGCTACATTACTTACTGAACTACTTCTACCCTCACTTACTGCCTAGAAGAAATATGAATTTAAGTTTGGAGTATACTTAAATTTGTCGTCCCCGTCAAATAAGTGACAGGGAATTGACAAACTATCTAAGAATGAGAAAACAGTACCGTTCTCATCTGAGGATTCGTCGATAGGAGCAGAGGGTTCGGTGGCTTTCTTTTTTCCCTTTCCCAATGGGGCACCTCCTCCTTTGAGGTTGCGACACGTCTGGGTGTTGTTCGGGAATCTCCACATCGGTGGCAGTCCCCGCTATCGACTCTGTAATGCCCTGGTTACCCCAGAATAGTTACGGTGAACCGTGAACCGGAAATTTGACTCATTGCCTGAGTCCTTTGGTTAAAAACGTGATCTAAGTGTTATTAACAGGTTAAGGTGAAAACCAGTAAAAAGGAAAGGATATGTTTTATTGATACATAAAACTGTTCATGGGCCCACAAGAACATTTACAAGTTATTTACAACTCAAAAAGGTCATTACTGTTCCAAAATTTCAAACCCCGCCGACCTAAGCGACAAAAATAAGGTAAACCCCCTAGTTCCTCTGAGAACTCATTAGCCGTGGTGGTCAAGCGGCCGCATATGTACACATCACCACCTAAGCTCTCCACTCAGGGCTGGGTGAGCTTTTCTTTTCCTTTACCTGCACCACATAGCACCCATGAGCCAAAGCCCAGCAAGAAAACATAACATTATATGTAAACATCATCAAATGATTATCATTATAATCACACAGAGCTCATAGCTTTCAAACAAATGAGTGAATATCACTTGAGGTTCTGATAAACCATACTGAGTGACTGACAAGCAAGTCACTAATCCGAATGGAAGAGTGGCTGCTAGGTAAGCCACTAGCCTTCAACAGGTTATGGTAAACCATACTGAGTGATTAACAAGCAAGTCACTAATTCGAATGGAAGAGTGGCTGATGGGTAAGCCACTAGCCTTCAAGTGCTTATAATGTTCCTCGAACTTGAGGTCGGTCCGACATTAATGCTCTTTGAGTCATTCAATGCAGAAAGTCAATTAGATCTAATCTTTATTGGCTTGCATTGAACACGCTAAGACCGTCCTGACTAATGAGTCAGCGCTATGTGACCAGTGCCCAGTACCACTGCCGAACCTGACTAATAAGTCACAGCTTCGCAGTTGATACTAGCACCTATGCCAAATCTGACTAATGAGTCAGTACCATGCACAAGTGAGCAACATTTGCTAAGTATTCCACAATCAATTCATGTCCACATTTATACAACCAACATGCTTCATGAATAACCACGCATGTCACATTTAGGGTGCAGTTTTCTTACCTCTGATTCGAGCTAGAATGAACAAAAGAACGACCCTTGAGAACGGTTTAGCTTTTAGTCCTTTAGCGGTTACCTAATCACAGCACATCATAGGATACCATCAATAACATGATAATCAAAGGTTCTCAAACCAAGATTTATCCTCCGAGACATCAATCCTCACTAATCCGGGTGGTAGGAGTGATCCCAAGGCCTAAAACCATGATCCCGGGGTCAAAACATGCAAATGGGCTCAACCCTGCACCTGAGCCGCAGCCCTGGCACCTTGTGCCGCGGCCCCCAGAAATTCCAGAGGCAAGCGCCGCAGCGCCCAACCCAAGGGCCGCGGCGCCCAGCGCAAACAGAACCTCTCCCCTACCTCGAGCTAGGGCCGCGGCGCCCAAGAACAGAGCCGCGGCCCCCAACCCTGGGCCATTCTCAAACGCGTTTTCAACTTCTCAAAACCTCCAAAATCATCCCTAAACCTTCCCCAATCATCAAAACAAGGTTCCCAAGCTTCCCAATGCATCAAAACCCTCAAAACCCAAGGTCCAAACGAATCGAAAACCCCACAATTCACAAAGTCCAATTCAAAGCATAGAAACTCTAAAAACTCAAAACTTTAAACTTAGATTACGTTCGATTAGGTTGTTTTCTGTCAAATCCTTCAGTCAAGAAGCTTCTAATCTTTCCTAGGATCGCTATGCCTCGATCCTCACTTGATTCTGACTCCTAGAACTCAAGATTTCTTCAAATATGCTTCGGGTGACAAAAATGAACTAACGAAGGAGAACGAGAGGTTTTCTTATCGTACGTTCTATTTGACAGCTACTTCAAGCTTAAGTAACCTCAAATAAAACCTAATGCTTGGGGTCCCGAAAACACCCCCGGGGACATTATAGTCAAAACCTCCAGAATTTCACCCTGATCTCAAATATTCCCAATTTATCATCAAATAAACATTTCTACTACCCCAAAATTGACCCCATTATGAAAAAACCGCTAATCCACTAAAAATGACCGTCTCATGCCAAATAGCTCGAATATATCTCCATAATAATGGAATCTCATTCACAAATCACATCATGCACCCAAATACACAAATTACCCTCAATGGGCCAAATTATCAAGACATCATAATATATCAAATGTGGACCCACATGCATGCATATATCATTATTCCATAATATAATTCACATAAACATGCATCTATTCATTTAATGGCGCAATTAAACAATTACGGCCCTCCCGGCCAACTAAACCGCCACTAAACCACATCGGAGAATTCGGGGCATTACAACTATCCCCTCCTTACTGAAATTTCATCCTCGAAATTTACCTGAGCAGCTCGGGATACTAACTCTGCATGTCTGACTCCAGCTCTCAGGTCGCTTCTTCGACCTTGCTGTTCCTCCACAATACCTTAACCAAAGGTATCATTTTATTCCTAAGGACCTTGTCCTTTCTGTCAGTATCTGAACTGGCTGCTCCTCAAAGGAGAGATCTGGCTCGAGCTCCAGATCTTCATAGCTCAAAATATGATTCACATCAGTTACATACCTCCGAAGAGCTGAAACATGGAATACATTATGCACGGCTGACAACGCCAAAGGCAAAGCCAATCTGTAAGCCACTTTACCAATCCTCTCCAGGATCTCAATTGGACCTACAAACCTGGGGCTCAGCTTACCTTTCTTCCCAAACCTTCTCACCCATTTCCATGGTGAGACTCTAAGGAAGACATAGTCTCCCACTTGGAACCCCACGTTCCTGCGCTTGGGATCTACATAGCTCTTTTGTCTACTCTGAGAAGTAAGCATCCGAGCTCTAATCTTCTCAATAGCCTCACTGGTCCTCTGAAATGCTTCAGGACCCAAGTATCTCCTTTCACCTGTCTTATCCCAATGAATGGGAGATCTGCACTTC
The DNA here is from genome assembly GCF_963169125.1 of Humulus lupulus. Classification (NCBI taxonomy): domain Eukaryota; kingdom Viridiplantae; phylum Streptophyta; class Magnoliopsida; order Rosales; family Cannabaceae; genus Humulus; species Humulus lupulus. The sequence continues at coordinate 194,157,909 of NC_084802.1, forward strand.
CTACGATACATCATCTCATAAGGTGCAACTCCAATGGTAGATTGATAACAGTTGTTGTAGGAGAACTCTATCAAAGGCAGATACTTACTCCAAGATCCACCGAAGTCCAGCACACATGCTCTCAGCATGTCTTCCAGAATCTGAATTGTCCTCTCAGATTGCCCATCTGTCTGAGGATGATAAGCTGTACTGAACTTCAACTGTGTTCCCATGGCTTTCTGCAAACTTCCCCAGAACTTGGAAGTAAAAGTGGGGTCCCAATCTGACACGATCGACCTAGGTGCTCCATGGAGGCGCACGATCTCTCTCACATAGAGATCTGCATACTGATCAAATGTATATGTAGTCCTCACTGGCAGGAAGTGAGCTGATTGGGTGCAGCGATCCACTATCACCCAAATAGAATCATGCTGACCAATAGTCTTGGGTAAGCCCACCACAAAATCCATTGTGATGTCTTCCCACTTCCACTCTGGGATATCCAGAGGCTGCAATGATCTTGCCGGCCTCTGATGCTCAGCCTTGACCTGTTGACATGTCAAGCACTTAGCCACATACTCTACTACATCTCTCTTCATCCCTGGCCACCAATACAGCGATCTCACATCCTGATACATCTTCGTGGTGCCTGGATGCAAAGAGTAAGGTGTAGTATGAGATTCATCCAGAATCTCTCACCTCAGTGCAATGTCTAACGGAACACATATCCGCCCTTTGTATCTCAACAAGCCTATCTCAGACACTGAATAATCTCTAGACGCTTCAGCCAGAACATCCTCTCTAATCTTGATCAGCTGTGGATCACTCAACTGAACTTCTTTAATTCTCTCCAATAGCGTAGACTGTAGCGTAATGTTAGCCAACTGGCCCACCAGCAACTCTATACTAGCTCTGGTCATATCATCTGCTAACTCTCTGGCTATCAGCCTCATACCATGAATCTGCCCCGGACCCTTCTGGCTCAAAGCATCAGCTACCACATTGGCTTTTCCTGGATGATACAGAATCTCACAGTCATAATCTTTTACCAACTCCAGCCAACGCCTTTGTCTCATGTTCAGGTCTTTCTGGGTGAAGAAGTACTTCAAGCTCTTATGGTCTGTATAAATCTCACACTTCTCTCCATAGAGATAATGCCTCCATATCTTCAAGGAAAAAACCACAGCCGCCAACACTAAATCATGAGTGGGATATCTTTTTTCATACTCCTTCAACTGACGAGAAGCATAAGCTATTACCTTCTCTGATTGCATCAAAATACAGCCTAAACCCTGATGAGAAGCATCACAGTAAATCACAAACTTCTCCTGGTCTGTTGGAAGACTCAGAATCGGAGCTGTAATCAATCTCTGCTTCAGTTCCTGGAAGCTGTTCTCACATTTATCTGACCATACAAATTTCTGGCTCTTGCGTGTCAGTTCAGTCAAAGCACTAGCAATCTTCGAGAACCCTTCCACGAAACGCCTGTAATAACCTGCCAATCCAAGGAAACTTCTAACCTCAGAAGCATTCTTTGGCCTTGGCCAATCTTTGACTGCCTCGATCTTTGCTGGATCTACCTTAATCCCCTCCTTACTGACAATGTGTCCAAGAAAGGATACTTGAGACAACCAGAACTCACACTTCTTGAATTTAGCAAACAGCCTGTGCTCTCTCAGTCTCTGTAGAACCAACCTCAGATGATGCTCATGCTCTAGCTCAGTCTGAGAATATACCAGAATATCATCGATGAAGACGATCACAAATTGGTCTAAGTAATCCTTGAACACTCTGTTCATCGAATCCATAAAAGCAGCAGGGGCATTAGTCAATCCAAATGACATAACTAGAAACTCATAATGCCCATACCTGGTACAAAAGGCAGTCTTCGGTATGTCTCCTTCCTTGACCCTCAACTGATGATAACCAGAACGAAGGTCAATCTTTGAGAATACCTTCTTATCTTGCAACTGATCGAACAGATCATCTATCCTTGGCAAATGATACTTATTCTTAATTGTCAACTTGTTCAGTTCTCTGTAATCTATACACATTCTCAGAGAACCGTCCTTCTTTTTCACAAACAGAACTGGCGCACCCCAAGGTGAGAAAGTAGGTCTAATAAAACCCAAGTCTAACAGCTCTTGCAACTGCACCTTCAATTCTTTCAATTCAGCTGGGGCCATTCTGTATGGTGCTCTAGACACTGGCTCCATCCCTGGTGCCAGTTCTATAATGAACTCAATTTCCCTATGTGGTGGCAATCCTGGCAAATCTTCTAGAAACACATCTGGGAATTCGCATACAAGACTAGTATCCTCTGGTCTCAATGGCATGACCTGGGTGGTATCAACCACACTGGCTAAGAATCCAATGCAACCTCTTTGCAACAGATCCCTGGCCCTCAACACAGAAATCATAGGACTGCGAGGTCCATGCACATCACCAACAAACACAAAAGGATCCTCACCTTCAGGCTCAAAGGTGACCATCTTCCTTCTGCAATCAATAGTTGCCCCATACTTTGCCAACCAATCCATACCCAGTATCATATCGAAGTCAGTCATAACTAACTCTATCAAGTCCACTGACAACTCTCTGCCCTCCACTGTCACTGGCAAAGATCTGACCCACCTCCTGGATACCACTAACTCTCCAGTGGGTAACAAAGTACCAAATCCCACAGCATAGAAATCACAAGGTCTACACAATCTATCAATAATGCTACTAGCAACAAAAGAATGTGTAGCACCAGAATCAATCAGCACATTATAAGGGATTCCGGCACTAAGAAGCTGACCTGTAAAAACTGAGGGGGAAGCCTCAGCTTCTGCTTGTGTCAACGTGAACACTCGAGCTGGGGCCGAGCTGTCCACCTTCCTGGGTTCTTCTTTCCCTACCTGAGGGAAATCTTTCTTAAGATGACCCACTGCTCCACACAAGTAGCAGGCCTTTGCCCTACACTCTCCCAAATGACGCCTCTTGCATCTAGGGCATTCAGGACGAGTCTTTCAGGCTTCACTACCCCCAGGACGACCCATTGTAATACCACGGGGCCTCCTGTTAGGACCTGGAACTGGGAAGGTATCAAGAACCTTCCTCTTCTGATCACTGGGGCCAACACCCCTACCAGAACCCACAAATGGAGGAACTGTCCTCCTGAAATCCTTTCTGGCTGCACTGTCACGCCAGATCTTGGTCTTTGCACTCTCAGCTGTGAGTGCCTTCTCAACCACCTGTGCGTAGGTAGTAACCCCTGCCACGGTGGTGATACGTACATCACGGGCTAGTCTGGGCTGTAGCCCCTTGAGGAATCTCTCTCTCCTGGTCCCATCAATGGGCACCAGTTCCTAGGCAAACTTTGCCAAACGGTCAAATTTTAAGGCGTATTCAGTAATTGATAAGCTTCCCTGAACTAGCCTGATGAATTCCTCAGCTTTAGCTACCCTGATGGCATCATTGTAATACTTTTCATTAAATAAGGTCTGAAACTCCTCCCAGCTCAGAGCATTAACATTCCTGGTCTGGGTAATCATTTCCCACCAAATCCGGGCATCATCCCGGAACATATAGGTAGCACAGGCCACCCTCTCACTACCAGCTACCCTCATAAAGTCAATTATAGTGGTAATCATGCTCATCCATTGTTCTGCCTTGGCAGGATCTGCACTGCCCTAAAAAGTAGGAGGTTGTTGCTTTCTGAACCTTTCATAAAGAGGTTCCCATTTGTTTCATACCTCAGGCAGCTGCCCTGCTGCTGGCACTGACACAGAAGGTGCCTCTGATACACCAACCACTGCAGGCACTTGTTGCTATCTCAGGAGACGAAGCTCCTCTCCTTGTTTCAACACCGTTGCTTGTAAGTCATTAAACAATTGTTGCCAGTTTGCAGGAGTTGGCTGTGGAATCTGAGACTGGTCATTTTCCTGACCCTGGCTGTTGTTGTTATTCTGGCCTTGATCACTCTGGCCAGTTGTAGTATCTGTCTGTTCTGGATTCATTCTTATCTGATACCTTGCTGAAACATTGATCAATACGGCCAGTCAGGTAGTAATAACTAAACCTCTTGCCGCCTCACAGTCCAAGAACAAGCAGACAATTATCATATTCCACAGTCATTCAATATTCACAAGCAGATACATGTTTATGGCACTCAGCATGTATCACATAACAACTCATAATATTTCAGGGGCACAGGTTCAACAAAGTGCCTCATGCACACAGGTAAAGTATATGCACCACATTTAGGCAGTTATGCACATAACTACATAAATAGTTACCAAACCATGAGTCGAGCTTGACTTCAGTGATGTGTGTACATGCCCAGCCAGTCTACAGGAACCTTAACCTTGGCATTGCTCTGATACCAAGTTGTAACGCCCTGGTTACCCAAGAACAGTTACGGTGAACCGTGAACCGGAAATTTGACTCATTGCCTGAGTCCTTTGGTTAAAAACGTGATCTAAGTGTTATTAACAGGTTAAGGTGAAAACCAGTAAAAAGGAAAGGATATGTTTTATTGATACATAAAACTGTTCATGGGCCCACAAGAACATTTACAAGTTATTTACAACTCAAAAAGGTCATTACTGTTCCAAAATTTCAAACCCCGCCGACCTAAGCGACAAAAATAAGGTAAACCCCCTAGTTCCTCTGAGAACTCATTAGCCGTGGTGGTCAAGCGGCCGCATATGTACACATCACCACCTAAGCTCTCCACTCAGGGCTGGGTGAGCTTTTCTTTTCCTTTACCTGCACCACATAGCACCCATGAGCCAAAGCCCAGCAAGAAAACATAACATTATATGTAAACATCATCAAATTATTATCATTATAATCACACAGAGCTCATAGCTTTCAAACAAATGAGTGAATATCACTTGAGGTTCTGATAAACCATACTGAGTGACTGACAAGCAAGTCACTAATCCGAATGGAAGAGTGGCTGCTAGGTAAGCCACTAGCCTTCAACAGGTTATGGTAAACCATACTGAGTGATTAACAAGCAAGTCACTAATTCGAATGGAAGAGTGGCTGATGGGTAAGCCACTAGCCTTCAAGTGCTTATAATGTTCCTCGAACTTGAGGTCGGTCCGACATTAATGCTCTTTGAGTCATTCAATGCAGAAAGTCAATTAGATCTAATCTTTATTGGCTTGCATTGAACACGCTAAGACCGTCCTGACTAATGAGTCAGCGCTATGTGACCAGTGCCCAGTACCACTGCCGAACCTGACTAATAAGTCACAGCTTCGCAGTTGATACTAGCACCTATGCCAAATCTGAATAATGAGTCAGTACCATGCACAAGTGAGCAACATTTGCTAAGTATTCCACAATCAATTCATGTCCACATTTATACAACCAACATGCTTCATGAATAACCACGCATGTCACATTTGGGGTGCAGTTTTCTTACCTCTGATTCGAGCTAGAATGAACAAAAGAACGACCCTTGAGAACGGTTTAGCTTTTAGTCCTTTAGCGGTTACCTAATCACAGCACATCATAGGATACCATCAATAACATGATAATCAAAGGTTCTCAAACCAAGATTTATCCTCCGAGACATCAATCCTCACTAATCCGGGTGGTAGGAGTGATCCCAAGGCCTAAAACCATGATCCCGGGGTCAAAACATGCAAATGGGCTCAACCCTGCACCTGAGTCGCGGCCCTGGCACCTTGTGCTGCGGCCCCCAGAAATTCCAGAGGCAAGCGCCGCGGTGCCCAACCCAAGGGCCGCGGTGCCCAGCGCAAACAGAACCTCTCCCCTACCTCGAGCTAGGGCTGCGGCGCCCAAGAACAGAGCCGCGGCCCCCAACCCTGGGCCATTCTCAAACGCGTTTTCAACTTCTCAAAACCTCCAAAATCATCCCTAAACATTCCCCAATCATCAAAACAAGGTTCCCAAGCTTCCCAATGCATCAAAACCCTCAAAACCCAAGGTTCAAATGAATCGAAAACCCCATAATTCACAAAGTCCAATTCAAAGCATAGAAACTCTAAAAACTCAAAACTTTAAACTTAGATTACCTTCGATTAGGTTGTTTTCTGTCAAATCCTTCAGTCAAGAAGCTTCTAATCTTTCCTAGGATCGCTATGCCTCGATCCTCACTTGATTCTGACTCCTAGAACTCAAGATTTCTTCAAATATGCTTTGGGTGACAAAAATGAACTAACGAAGGAGAACGAGAGGTTTTCTTATCGTACGTTCTATCTGACAGCTACTTCAAGCTTAAGTAACCTCAAATAAAACCTAATGCTCGGGGTCCCGAAAACACCCCCGGGGACATTATAGTCAATACCTCCAGAATTTCACCCTGATCTCAAATATTCCCAATTTATCATCAAATAAACATTTCTACTACCCCAAAATTGACCCCGTTATGACAAAACCGCTAATCCACTAAAAATGACCGTCTCATGCCAAATAGCTCGAATATATCTCCATAATAATGGAATCTCATTCACAAATCACATCATGCACCCAAATACACAAATTACCCTCAATGGGCCAAATTATCAAGACATCATAATATATCAAATGTGGACCCACATGCATGCATATATCATTATATCATAATATAATTCACATAAACATGCATATATTCATTTAATGGCGCAATTAAACAATTACGGCCCTCCCGGCCAACTAAGCCGCCACTAAACCACATCGGAGAATTCGGGGCATTACAGACTCCCTCACATCCTGGTGAGGTGCCGAAAGCCCGACCAGCCTCATGTTAGCCTCTGTGACCAACTGTTTGACGCTCTTCTCTATGTCAGTCATGCTGACCAAGAGTGCTGATCGGACTTCCATGTCTGGAGTGGGAGACGGTCGCAGCCACGGGCCTGAAATGCACTAAATCTCTAAGGGAAATGCAGGAATAATTAAAGGAAAATAGACGACCAGGGGAGTAAAAATATTACCTCCTTGGGTGAAGGCCAGGTTGTTGGCGACCATGTTTGTAGTCAGAAAGTACTCTAGATGGTACTTCCCCACATTGGATATGAAGGTGGTGTCACTCAGGAAAGTGCGGGTCGTTTCCTGGTGGCAGAAATGGAAGAACCCCATGTTTTCTTGATTGGGGTTGGATTTTAGGTCGAACAAATAGTTGACCTCGTGTGGTGTAGGGACAGGCCATTTCTTATGGCTATAAAGGATATAGAGTGCAGAGAGCATTCTATACCCGTTTGGGGTTATTTGGAAAGGAGCAACCCCAAAATAGTTGGCCACTCCTTGGAAGAAAGGATGGAGAGGCAGGATCGCTCCTGCCTTGATGTGATACCTCGACCAGGCGCTGAAGGCGCCTCTAGGCAGATTCGTCCGTTGGTCTCTGGTAGGTTGGACTAGGGTCACCCCAGGAGGCCCGTACTTCTTAATGTAATTGGCAATCGTCCTAATCGTTACTCGGCTAGGAGGGGCAACGTACCATTCAACATTTGGTTGAATGGAATTTCGGAGTTAGGCTTGAGTTTGGATTTTAGGGTTGGGGGTGTTTTCTTCTCGACCACTGGTCGAAGGAATTTCAGCACGAGGAGCAAGATGATTAGAAGGAGAAGTGGATGGTTTCTTTTTCTGGGCTTTGGACTTTACTCTACCCATATTTTAAAGTGGGGACAATGGAATGTTTGGGATGGCACGAGAAAAAGGGATCTCTGGTATCAACAGCGATGGTTGCTCCTTATCCTCAATCAATTGGACCAGCAAGTCATCGTCGATAGGCCTCTCACCTCCCCACGGATCTTGCATGAAAATCTGCGAACAGAAAAGGGGGAGATGAGAATTTAAGGCCTAAAACCTTGTGTTTAAAAGTTGAAATAACGCTGCTCGTGTTTAAAAGTTAAGCTTTTATACGACCAGTAGCATTCTGATAAAAAACACTGTATTTCAAGCGAATAGTTTGGAAAATAGATTAAAAAGCAGAAGTGAAAAAATTTTCAGGAAAAACTTTTCGACTCTGAAAGGGCGGGAAAAACCCAATTTTTCAACTAGCTTAAAAATCAAATTTTTACTTCGATTTTACGCCCTAAATTTATAACCCTGAATACCAAACTAATTCTTAACCCCAACAAAGCATTTTTTCCCTACTATATCAAACATCGATCAATATGCCCATTTACCACAAAACAGTTTCAGGCAAGAACATTTAAGAGCTCAAATACGAAACATATAAGAAATGGTATTGCATGGCATCTTAAACAACTGAAAGGTTCAGGAAACTTACTTGGATGAAAGTTAAAGTACGAACACGAACGTTTTGAACGTCTGAGCGAAAGTTCCCTAGATCAGCGATGAAAGCTTATGGGTTGTTTGGCTCTGTTCTTCAAAGTTCTTGAAGAAGAAAAGATAAGTGAAAAGTAAAAAGTAAAAAATGAGCTTGGGGGGAGTATTTATATTGATCGCGGCACTGTAAAAGAGGTAATCATGGAATTACTTTTTTCAAAGTATGGGGAAGTGCAATAACCGTCAGACAAGTTTTTGGGAAACCGAAAAGACTTGATTGGACATGATTAGTTGCCTTTTTCGAGAAGGCATGAGCGGCTCTGACAGATTTGGTGAGGTATGCAAATGATCAGTTTCTTAAGTTTACTTTATGCTGGTCGCAGTAAAATAAACTTGGGGGGCAAATGTTTACCCAAAAACAGCTGCTGATGACATGGCAAGAATTTCTCACACGTGGTTGACACATGGCAGAGTCGAAATGAAGAGGTGTTGTTTGCTTATCGACCAGCTCCCTGATGCTTTATCAAACCTCACGATTAGATGCGACCAAACTGGTCGTATTGATTATTTCCTCTTTATTGCCTTGATACACGGATATTAAGGATAGTTAAGGCCCATTGGCCCATGTAACCCCCCTTGAGCCTATAAATATGCATGAAAGAGCTCAAGGAAGGGACTTTTGACTTTTGAACCTTTTTTCTGAATACTGAGGGAATTAGCATATAGTGTGATTATCCTCCAAAAGTTTTATTTTCTCCTAAGGCTTGTGAAACTCAAGAACCCTAGTTCTTTGATCACGCCATTGAGATTCAATATCAATAATAGCAATAAGTGGACGTAGGTTATTACCATTCATTGGGGCCGAACCACTATAAATCATCTGTGTCATTTCTTTACCATTGGATTCCATTCTTGATTACCATCTCATTTCTTGTCGTATTTCTGACTCCGTGTTGTTGGCCAAATCGAGGGTCAACATAAGGTGTAGCCCTATTGTTTATGTTTAGGATATGTTTAAATATTTGTTGATATTAAGCTATGTAATGCATATTTGTGAGCAAACGGCGAAGACCAGGAACGACGAAGGCCGAGAATGGTAGGAAGCCGAGTACGGCAAGGGGTCGGGATCGACGTTGAGCACGCGGAGTGCAGGCCGTTAGAGTGAGACCCTCCTAGGATGTTGGAGACATCCTCTCGGTGAATACCACGAACCCAGGGCCTGGTAAAGCACCTGGGACGGCATGGCCGCTATGTGTTTGGCCTGTTGGCTGCTTTGTTATATGTTGTTGATAGACATGAATATGTTATTTGTTTTGTGTTGAGTTTTCTTGCTGGGCTTCGGCTCACGGGTGCTCTATGGTGCAGGTAAGGGCAAGGGAAAGGTTGATCAACCATGAGTATGGAGAGTGTGGAGCGACGGGTACATGTTTGGCCTACTTGGCCGCCACGGCCAGGGTTATTTTGGGATGATGTAATGTATTTGGTTGATTTGTCGCTTAAGTCAACCTTAAATGTATTTTGAGATGTAAAGTATTTTCTAAACAGGATTTTGGGATCCCAAATGTATAACACTTTACGTTTTCAATGAATGACCACATTTTTATATCAAATGCCTTTAAATGACTTTTATTACAGTTTAGCTACACTTTTATCCTAAAACCTCGATTAGCGAGCTAAATGCACGTTTTTAACTCACTTAGTGACGACTTTAAGGAAGTAGGGCGTTACATGGACGATTCGCAACGCTCAGCTCCGGTAAAGGAAAATATCGCAGGGGTGTTGCTCCATGGTACAACTTAAGCAAGGAGACATGAAATGTGGGGTGTATATAGGGGTGGCAATTCGTGTAAACGTGTCAGATTCGTGTCGACACGATTATGACACGACACGATTAAGGTCAACACGAACACGACACGATTATTAAACGTGTCAAAAATATGAACACGAACACGACACGATTATTAAACGGGTCAACACGACACGAACACGATAACACGATTATGACACGATTAATCATAATTATACGAAAAAAATCAGAAAACCTATGTAAAGTATTCGTGTTATCGTGTCTGACACGATTATGACACGACACGATTATTAAATGGGTCGACACGATTATGACACGACACGATTAAGGTAAACACGAACACGACACGATTATTAAACGTGTCAAAAACTCAAACACGAACACGACACGATTATTAAACGTGTCGTGTTCGTGTTTACCTTAATCGTGTCGTGTCGTGTCGTGTCATCGTGTCGTGACCCAAATTGCCACCCCTAGGTGTATACGACTACCGAGAGGAAGTTTGAGCGTGTATGCTACTGGTCTGGCTCTACCGACCACTTTAAAAGGGCCAAAGTACCTGCGACATAGCTTCGAATTAAATCGACTAGCAATTGTGGTTTGCCAATACGGCTGCAGCTTGACGAGCACCAAGTTACCCGACTTAAATTCGATATCTTTCCTCTTCTTATCAACTTGTTGCTTCATGCAGTTTTGAGCTTGCTGCAGGTTGTTTTTTAACTGGTGTAGGATGTCATCACATGAGAGAAGGTTGTCCTCAACTGCTTAAATGGACGTAGCACCTCGCGTCTAGGAAGGAATTGTTGGTGGCATCCGACCATACACCGCCTGAAAAGGGGTCATCACAATCGAAGAGTGAAAACTAGTGTTATAATGATATTTCACCCAAGACAAAAATCTGCTCTATTGCTTAGGATTCTCCGCAGTGAAAGCTCGAAGATACTGTTCTAAATAGCAGTTTGTAACTTCCATTTGCCCGCCCGTTTGAGGGTGATATACTGAGCTCATCTTGAGTTTAGTACCAATCAACTCAAATAGTTTATGCCAAAAAGCACTCATAAAGATGGGGTCCCGATCTGAAATAATCGTATGAGACAGCCCATGTAAACGAATCACCATATTTGTGAAAAGTTCAGCTACTTTAGTAGCTGAATAATGGTTTGGGAGAGCTCCAGTATAATTCATTAATCATGTATTTTGGGTAATGGTCCCCAATATGATTCGTTAATCATGGTATGATTCATTAATCATTTAATTAGGGCAGCTGATCCCATATGACGTTGTAGTCATTATATGAATGGTATGCATGCATGAGTAGGGTTATTACTGCTAGGGATGCTTATTATAATTTTGTAATATGTTATTAACTGGTTATGAGCATGTTTAAGTTTTCTTGCTGAGCCTTGGCTCATGGGTGCTATGTGGTGCAGGTAAGGGGAAAAGGAAGCTGGACCATCCATGAGTTGGATAGCTTCGGTAATGATGTGTACATATGCAGTTGCTCGACTACCACGGTCGGGGTTTCTCAGAGGAACTAGGGTAAAACCCTATTTTACTGCTTAGGTCAGCTGGTTGTAACTTTTCAATTGTAATTAACATTTTTAAATGTTAGTTTGGGATCCCATGTATGGAAGTAAACATTTTAGTGAAACAGTTATATCTTTTGACTAAAAATTTTAACCCTAAACCATTAATCATGTTTAGTTACACGGTTATGGCCAAATGAATCGTTAATGAGTCTAGCACTATTTAAAATACACAATGTAACTGCCCTTGATTAGGAGGGCATTACACTCCCTTACACAATAACAAAATTTGTTACAAGATCTTCTCTCTCTTATCAACGTTCCAAGAGCATCACAAAATCCCTCAACCAAAATGGTTTCACGCGCACTCTCCTATTACGCGCCATCTTCCCTCCTCTAATGGTGTAACCTTCGTTCTCCCCTTCTTCATTGTTGTCGATAGTTTCTTTGGGATGGACTTCCATCATGGGCTGAGTTGTAACTAAGTCTTGGGCTGACTCCTCTACCCAACCTCTCACTTGGTGCTTAATAGCATCAGGGTCCAAAGGAATTGGGCTACCGAGTTGGACTGGTGTATCATTAGGTCACTAGAAA